>NW_017537134.1:1414089-1510619 GCF_001853355.1 Bactrocera latifrons
TAAATATGTTTCGACATTTTGTGTCACAGTTTCAAGGGGATGTAAAAGGGTACGAAGCAGTGTTCTAAATGGAGACGAACATTCTTCATACGTTCAGGTTTCACCTTTCAAGGTGTACGCTTACATAATAGAGATATTTGACAACAAAAGATGTTGGAAGAGGGAATGCAATGTGACAGCCAGCTTTGTAGCGGAAAAGTGTGGCATGAATAATTATAATTGCATGAAATCTGCATATTTATAAATATACGCTCGAGTAGTTTTCGGCAAGCTCAAAATTAAGACTGAAATACTTGAATATTRTAAATGAAAATAATATTTATGAGATGCAGATATAAATGGGTTATAKGAACGACCACTTGGGCGAGATGAATCTATTGAAGACGTGGCCACGCCTACTATTAGGTTAGCTGTACTTTTATTAKATTACTGGAGATTACTTCTTTAGTTGTCAGTTTTGCCATTGTTTATTGCTAAAGAACTCAATTCTCTCTGACGAGGTATGATCCCTCTCCTATTCTTATCAATATCTTCAGAATGCTCTCCTTTTTCTTGTCACATTTGTACTTTAATAATCTTATTCCACTGAGGGAAAGAGAATTAATAGAYGGAGGTTAAGATGATCTCATACATTTCCGACGTACTGCCGCAGTATAAACCTAACTAAAATTCTGTTTCCTGTAGAGATGAGCTACCGGGCATTTTCATTAATTTGAAATATTTCTGYATCTTGCATATATACTTTGTCATTGAACAAGTTGCCGTCTTCTATAGAAATAATCTGTGAAGACACCCYTTATGAATATTAGAAACAGCATAAGATTTGAGATGACACTTGGACATGGTCTCTTGATCGGCTGTTATGGGATCTTGTGACGACTATCAGGTAACAGYATAGCAGGAAAATGGGTGCCAATATAGGATCTCAAAATCCGCTTTATGACACAGCGAACATATGAATTTCCTAATCGGAATTGAAATTTGTGAACCGCCACAAATATTATCAGCTTCGAAGCACTATCTTTCTAATATGGAGTATGAAGCGTAGTTTTTACATTCAGTTCCGGCTGTTTATGGATTGTACACCTCTTAAATTCCTTTGACTAATCTCCGCTTTCTTTTACAGTAGGGTCTTAAAATCGAGGGTGACAAAAATATGATTGATTATTTTTAGTTTCAAATATAAAAAGTGTCTTCATTTAGAATAGAATATTTAGTTTCAAATATAAAAAGTGTCTTCATTTAGAATGGAAAGAATGTTAGAATTTATGTTAAATATACAACTTACAAACTTGTTGTTATTATATCACTTTAATTTGCATCATCTTGTAATTTAGGTGAACGGCGCTTCAAAACAGAGCCTAAACCTAAAAAAAAAAAAAAAAATGTGCTACAGGCACTGAAGGTCATCCCAGCTAAAAAGCGTGCATTGCCTCAGGAGCCCGAATAATAAACATTTGCGTTAAAATACGTGAAAATTTAGTTTTTTGTCAGTCCGGGTTATTTTTGATCAGATCGCATTAGCTTGAACAGTACCAGTTGTCGAATGGCCATCACTTTGTAGGGTATTTAGTTTCATAAGCATATAGCAGATTCTTATGGTTTAGCATATTTAATGAGTTAGAAATAATGTACCTAAAAAATTCTTAGCAAATCATATTCAAAGCTCAATTTAGGTATTTCCAAAACTCATTCGTAGCACGMAATCAATCATTTTAAATATTTTGCTTTATTAAATCTACGCTTAAAAATAAATTTGATTATCGGTATTTATTGAAACTTTAAACAAAGCGCAACTAAAGCTAATAGCCATTTCGGCTGAATTAAAACACTTACAATCGTTTTATACTCCGAAGCGMAGATGAATGAAATCGAGACGGCAGAAAAAGAATAATTAATGACTTTATTTGTCCAACATAAATATTTGTAAGCAACAAACAACTCCACAGAAACTATTTTCGAGCAAATAGATKGACAAAACTTGCTTATAACAATAAAATAATGACGAAGCAAAGAATTAAAAGTGTGTACACAAAAACTAATGCGCGGATCAATAGACGTAAAGTCAAATAAATTAATATGCAGATTTTCGGACACATCCAAATGGTGTATACTCATTGAAGTTTGGCGTGAAATATGACAGCGCATTCAAGCGTTAAGATTATAAATWAATAATGGAAGCGCTTAATATTCATTTTCAAGCGCTCGGAAGTGGCTATCGCCTCGCTTCTGTTGAATTGGCGCATTTCTGTCAGCCATAACGCTGCTTTACGACAATGAAAAATAATAAAATTATGCAAATTCCCCGGAGCCAATGAAAAATGAATGAGTTTGMACTATTTCTCGACTTTAATTGCCGATAATCGGACAAGTTTTGTCATTTAAATTGTGATCTAACGGTATTGACGAGGACTTTTGAGATTTTAGGGTATATTCGGTACTTCGTTTGTTTGCTGCCACATTCAATTTGAAATCCGTGCGTGAAGTGCTGATAAGAATTGAAGTCTGGTTTAAACATCCGTAATAAGCATCAGATCAGCAAAGTAGTCTCTTAAAGCGTCACTCAAAAAATTGCAAAAATTTTACATTCCAATAATGACCAAGAACTTAAAAATCCAATACCATACCATCTTCACATGAGAAAACAATWACTGAGAGTTTAAATTGTTAACATTTAAAAAGTGAGGTGGCTTAAATCAAGAATTTGATGGACTCATATAATAACTGCCACCGTATTTTTGTATAACTGCCACTTTCAATTAATTATTTTAAATACCTTTTAATGGGTTGAAGAAACCATTAACAGTCATTAAAACACCGGATTACCGGATTATGGCGGCTACTTGTAAAGAAAAGAAAGTAGCCYAAAAGAATATTATTTAACTTTATGAAGAAATGAACAATGAACACAAAGAAACCGCAGAAGACTGCGAACACAACAAAAAATGCGGTAGCAACACAGTAACCCACTAAATTATCATGTTTAAACCACTAATACCTAGATGAATGCCAAATGAGCTAAAGCGAGTGTGTAGAATGAGAAAAAAAGAAGCGCAAAGCAGAAGCGCAGAAGGAAAATGATTAAAACTCGKAGGAGAAACAATAATAACGTGGTGGCACATCGTACGATAAAATTGAAAGTGAATTCGAATACTTGTTGTGATCCGMACGCCAATTATGGTTCGAGTGGCGAGATTGATGACTAAATTAATTTGTGTAATTTAAAATGCAAATAAATTCGAGTTCTCGGCAYATAAACAGTCTAAAGAATTAGCAAAAGCGCAATGAAGAGAATTATAGAAATTAGTTAGAACAAATTTGTGCTTATTTATTGTTAGAATAGAAGAAGAAGGGAAGCAGGAGTGAAATTGCAATTTTTAAAATATTTTTGTTTGAAAGAGAATGAAATACATATGTGAGAGAGGAATAATGAAAGAAAAGCTTTTTATGATAATTTTGCTGACATTTTCTTTCTTCTGCATTACTCAGGCTGTACTGAGTTTTCTGTGGAAAAATAAAAGTGCTGGAACCAGAGATATGCAACGAAAAACTTGAAAGAAATAAAATTGTGAAAATGGTGTTCGCAGTTGCACTTATAAGGATATTGATTATGTTATCCGATGAGTTATCTTTCGGTCTTTATACCACGGATGTCATAATTAAATATCGAGGGTTCTTTATTTATTATCTTTCGGAGCTTTTTTCATTTGAAAACCCTTTAGTTACAATCTCGAGAGATGCTGAATTGTTATCAATGAAAATTGACAAAGTACATATTCCCAAATAGAGTGTTTCAGAGATCATTCTTAAGGACAAGTCAAAGCATTTTACATTTCAGCCACTACCAGTCAGGGTATGCTTGTTTTCACTTCACAAAAAAAACCCATAATTTCAGCTACTAAACAAAGCTTTTCGATGCTTTTTGTGGCTTCTACTTTTTCGCAGAAACCCGTCGACAAAAGCCATTGATTTACTTGAAAAACACAAAACCGGGCATCTCTATTAAGACGCGAAGAAAAATGTTTTCACTCTTCTTGCAGCATTCATACTCTCCAGCATATTGCTGTTATTTCGCTTAGGACTTTACCAATTTGTTGCTGCTGCCATTTTCGTCGCTGCCGCTGTTTACATTGCGAATTGCTCAAAGCTGCTAACAAATTGCGACTGCCTGTTCATACATACACACATACATATATGTATATGTTTATATATATATATATATGCCTTGTGTGGTGCAAGTCGAACATCCAAATGCGCATTTTTATACCAGTAGTGTAGATGTATGTGTGTGTGTGTGATCATGCAAAGCTACTAGACGCATAACAACAAATCTGCAATGCTGATGGACAGCCGTTGATTGCATAATAAACGCTTTGCTTGCAACAATTTTTCACTTTGCATAAATCTTCGCGCCATTTATGGATTTGTTTTCCCCCATTGTATGCGCCAACCAACACACCGACACACCGACACACGCACACATGCCCAATCAGCCACACAAGCAAGCGGTCGCCAGCTGTTATTGCTGCAGTTGGTAGCTAGTTGAAGATTTCATGGCGAAAATGAAATTTTGCTTGCAAATTTGTGCAAATCTCAAGAAAAACACACAGTTTTGACTTGCTTAACTGTAAATTGCTTGCATTGTGGCGGCTTTGGCCGCATTTGAAGTGAGTAAGCTACGTTTTGGAAGAAATTTTTAACGAACTGGCGTAAAACTGTCGAAAATCTGTGGAACATAAATTTCCCGAGTGGCTGCTGGAATTGCAGAAAATAAAATTGCAATAACAACTAGGATTAAGCGTTTCTGTGTGCATTGACTCAAAAAGGCTATTTAGTATTTCTTAAAGCTCTCAAAACTGGTTAAGTAATACATTGAAAAATAACTCTCCCAATGTTGAGAAGGGTCAGTTTGTATGGAAAGTTATATTATATGAGCATTATAAYATTCCTTGCCACCGCGATTTAAGTAATAGCTTTGAATAACTCAATTTTTTCATGTTTAAGCTGGGGCTAAGGCGGAGGCCTCCTTTATGCTTCCTCGCCAAACACGGTCTAAATTCCTCTCTTAAAAGTGCACTTTAGAGGTCTCTATGTTCGCGCGAGATTTGGTGCACCGGAAACAACTCGAATTTATATCCGGCCATGAACTGCGGCTGCGTTCCCAAACTTTTTTCTCCACTACAACCGCAAAAACAATAAAAAAAAAAATGTACTCTTGGGAATGGAAACTGTCTGAACTCAGACAGTCAAACGAAAACTTTTTAACCCTTGATTTACCGATTTGAAAATTTCTTGAACTGTTAGCTTTAAAATGGAGGGATTAGGTAGTAATAGGATGCCTAAGTTCGAATGGTCTTTAAGCGTTCGATAGCTAGATCTACCTTATTTCAAGGTTATTTTTGATTTTCTTCATAAGTTATAGATTTTATGGTAGAACTTGCTAGAAAGGTTAGAAAGATGTTTGGTTAGTTTGCAAAATCTCAAAATCCAAAATATTAACAAATTGATGAAAAAAGATTTTGAAATATCTGGTATGACAAAATGGCGGTTATATAAAGATGCAAGTATACATATGAATGTCACACTTTGCAAATAGTGCAACAGTTCACATTTATAAAATAACTTTAAAGTGTACACAAACAAATGCGCAAAAGTTTAAAGTTCTGAACTCAGACAGAACAAACGAGAAAAGGAGAAAACAAGAAGAATAGATAAAATAATGGCAAAAGACTACTACGAATTACTATACAATAGAGGCTGTATATATAGACTATACATTACAGTACTGTTTGGGTATTATAAATATGATAAATGCTATAATCGGTTGCAAAATATATGAGAGGTATTGATTATAGTAGAGTAACAAGGTCGTAAGAGTTCAGTTATGTGTGGTAATTATGACATAAATATATTCTGAGCTTTAAGGGTCACCCTAAGTGTACGATATGTTAATATTGAAAATAGTTTATAAAAACATGTATTTCAAATGTTTAATTCATTTACATTTTACATTTATTCTTTGCAGGTAAGTTCCCATTCTGATGATTCMATTGCTTTTAAAAACAGAAAGGTTCATGAATACGACAAATTGAAACGATCTAGTCGAACAGAAACCAATGTAAGTAAGCTGTAATAATTTATGCTAAATTACATTAAAATTAATTGATAAGTCATTTAGAACAAGCATATTTCGATCGAGAGAACCTTTTCGCACAGGAGTTAATTGATCAATAACTGCCTAGAAACTGCAATGCAACTCTGCGGGTTATTGTCTACGCTGTAGATTCAGCTGTGTTTAACTCTGCCGGTTGTTGTCTAGGCTGGAAATTTGGTTGTGGGCATTGATAAAATAGCACCTTCGTTTAGACTGTGAGTATGGATTCCTTATTGAAGAATTCGAGATTTCAACTTCTCATTGATATTTTAATCGATTTCTAATCACATTCGATTGTCTGAAACGCATTTCGTAAGACCAATCAGTTTAGAGTTGAGAATTTAAGACATATCAAATCTTTACACGCGTTCTTTGGGAGCCAGAGGCCAGTCATGGCCATTTGGCTTATGAAAAACATAATAGTTGCTGTTTTATATTTTGAATACAGTTACATTTTTATATCAGCATACTTGTTTTGTTGCTTCTATGATTTTTGACAAACATTTTCAAATTTAGCTGTGTCCTTGCCGTGCCTTTGATTGCCTCTTCTTTGCTGCAACTTGTTTCGCAATTTCCCCTTGCAAATACCATGCTTCCATAAAGTCGCTCATTTGTTATTTTCTGCCAAAAACACAGCACCGTTATACTCCATCCGCTAATTTACTCGCACAACAATACAAAAACAGAAACAATTTTCCACGCTGTAATTAAGTAAAATAATAACTACAAGTGGTTAGTTGGCTTCGTTCCGTTTTGCAACCCTTTTGCAGCTCAAAATTCCATTTACGATTGCTTTCATTATCTTTCGTGCTTTAGGAATTCCTCTGGTGCTCCTTAGCTATGTGTCTTTCAGAGTGAATTTCGCGCTTTGTTCTGCATTGCTTGTRAATGAATCTGCGCTGCCTTTATTCGCCGGCAACGTTTTAAGCATTTCGCTGCATTCATTATTCACCGATTCGCTACTCTGTGCTTCCTACCACTTACCGTTAGTACAAACAACTTTTGGCATTTTTCGTTGGATATTTTCTGTTTGAGATAATTGTTTTTGTCATACCATCAATTATAGAAATTCTAATATTCCACCATGCTATTTGGTAGGAATGTGGAACGTGGAAATATTTTTGTCGAAGCGTTATTGTTTTGCTATTCTTCCTCAGCCATTGCATTTCCACTATTCTGCGGTACTTTGGCTATCCGGTTTGGCAATGTTTTCGCCGCTTCCTTTTCGTGTTTTGCGCTCTTTTGTTGTGTATAAATTTAAAATTGCGAGTAGAAACAAAACTATATCCGGCAATTTGTTGTGCTCTCCCCATTTCCCCATCTTTAGTTGTATGTAACAATGTCAAAACTGATATTTGTGTATTAAGGTGGTCCTTAAGGGAAAACAAATAGGTGATTATTTTGGATTTTGATACAAATTTACTTTATATATCCATTGCTTCAATGTAAGCTTGTCAAATTACATATAACATCACTAAAACTTGTATAAGAGTCGAGCTTCATGAAATGTTATTCGGTTTACATTTTCGGTACATCCTAATTTGCACTTATAGTTGCCGATAAATATATAGGAAGAGTTTGCAGTGCTTTTGTTGGCTGCTATTCAAAGTAACAATTTGCTTAATGGGTTTCTATGTTTCAAATTATGCTTGCCTGTGTTTATATGTTTGTGTGTTTGGGTATATATTTCGTTCCCTTTATGGCTGCATCAACGCTGCTGGCGCTTTAGACAAGTATGGATTCATTTTAATTATGTAGTGGATATTTTAAGTGTTGGCTTTCTTTAAAATTATTTTTTCGCTCTGGAAAGTGTGTCAAAGATATTTAAAACTTATTAATTTAGGCTCGTGGGTGGTGAAGAACGAAAGGTCATCTCTCGGATTGGTTGAGGCGAGAGTTTGTGATAATTTTACAAAAATATTAATTAAAAGCCATGTCATTATATCCATAGTACTTCGCTTGTGAGAGGTATTTAAAGCCTTTGCAAAGTTGTATTTCTGTAGAATCTCTTCATTAAAGTCATATGAATTTGTCCGCCCAAGGCATGACTCCGTATATGTTATCTCAGAAGTTTTCCTGCATATGCCAGAGTCAGAGAGAATATCTTAGATGTCATTCTCTCTACCAATTGTAACCATTATCCTTCACAATGCGATGGTTTACGATAATGACATGTTGGTGTATGGAATTCATGAAACGTAAAGCACTGAATAAGTGCGGTGCATTCCAACCATACTGTATACAACAAAGTCAAAAACTTGACAAGAATCGGCATTTTATGGCTTTCAATTAGGTCTTATGATGAAATAGTTACATATCTATTTTAATATAGTACACAGGGTTTGACCGGAAAGTAATAGGACTGGTTTTATTGTCGAGAATGCCTTCTGTGACGAATTCATTGCTTGGATATCACGCTAGCAACGCTGCATCGACGCAGAAGGAGCCTACTTTGAAAGTTTTCAAGGAATGTCCCGTTGTTTATGGTACTGGTGCCTATAGATATTTCAAAATTAGTATTAGCTGCATTGTGAATTCTCTTATTCATACTAATATATATTCCTGTTGAGCACTTAACGAGAAAATTACATACAAAACTCTTCCTTAGTACCTCTCTTTGCTAATCTTTCTTAAAACTTGCTTCGATTTCGACTAGTTCTAGTGAAGCTCTGCGCTCCAGTGAATAACGCAACTGAATCACTYAGTCTGAACGCCCTTTCGCGCCTCTTTCGCACCTCTTTATGTGGCCATCCGTCAGCCGATTGCAATACTGCAAATTGATGGCAAGAAAGCTGATACTGAATGCTTTGAAAAACAACAAAGTAAATCGACATAATCTGCAAAGCGTTCATTTATGAAAAGTAATATATTTAATGGAAATTTATGCACAAATATATTTTCGGTATTCGAGTTTCAGAATTTATTCCATTTAGAATTTAGATTAATTTGACGTGACAGTTTTTGTTGGCGCATTTATTATTTATCACCTCTACATTCATTCGATTTCATTACTCGTTGCTTTAGCTGTTTGTATTATTTGTTTTATTTATGACTAAGCGCCAAGGTTACCTACATTTATTTCGCAAAAAATAAAGGCAGACAACAGACAACACAAAATAAAAGTGGAGACAGAACAGAATGGCAAAGTAAACAAATTTGGAGCAAAAAATTCCGAAAACAAAGCGCCAGATAYAATAAAATGCAATTGCATGAATGGAAATTGAAAGTTTTTGCGGCGCGTAGACCGTCTGACATACTGAGCGCGAAATTAAAATTGCAATGTATAAAATAATAAATAATAATACCTTAACAAATAAACGCAAAATTGCATGGAATACATGTAACCTGACAATATGTCAATGCAATGAACATTGCCACATCACTTTTTGATTGTAGCGGGATTTTATTGGATAACTCTGCCATGAAAAACGGAAAATTNACCTGACAATATGTCAATGCAATGAACATTGCCACATCACTTTTTGATTGTAGCGGGATTTTATTGGATAACTCTGCCATGAAAAACGGAAAATTWTTATTTTTCCAAGGAAACCTCTAAAAAATACCCAAAAAATGTTTCGCAGCGCTACCTAGCGGCAGAAAAAGTTCATATAGCTAAACCTTAAAAGTACATATGAAATTTTGCCTTCAACTCTTGCAAATAAATAATTTATTTTGTATCAGAGTGTAATTTTTAAAARTTCCTGAAGTTATTGGCGTTTAACCGGCAAACAACGGCTACCGTGTGAGTATTTTTTTTTTCAAATAGAAATTACTTTCATGAAAAAAAAAAATATTGTATACAGTCCGTGTATAAAGTCACTAGGTTAATATTTTCAATCCAGAATTATTCGATATTCTCTACTTTTTGTGCAAAAAACTTAGTTACAGCTTCATTTTCATGCAAACCCGAGGAATTTTGTAAACAATTAACAAATTTACATTTGAATGGAACGCTAAAATTAAATATCAAATATTRTATGTGGGAATTTTCGCAAATTTAGTAATTCGCATGCTTTTGTGCTGAGCTCATTTACACCTTTTTCGTTTGTCGAAATATTTTCGCACATACATATGTACATATGTATGTATTTATATAGGTGATACATGCCTGCGAATGGCCATATATGGCGTCCGAGGGGCACGTTMATTTTTATTGTGATTGTTATTAATTTTCTTGTTTTATTTTCGTTTTTTGTTGTTATAATTTTAATTTCTCTCTTATTTTTGTGTTTGTCTCAGGCRTTCACCTCCTGAAAGTTTATTGATATTTCACGTAATCGCCGATTTACTGCTTATCGTACGTCGAGGATCGGCATCGTTTGTATGTTACCGAGTCGTGAGTGTGGCACTAAACGTGATTTATGGGTCGGATAGTATTCAAGCCTGCACTTTTATTATTGGATGCGCATTTTTGAAGTTCGGCTATAATTATTTTTATGATTTTGCTTCAAGCTTACAGTGAGCTTGACAGTGTGTGCATATATTTGTGGGCTTATGTCAAAGGTTGTTTTGTCCTACTTTCATTTGGAAAAAATCTGCGAATTTTTATAAATTGTTTAGTCGTATGATTCGTGGAGCTTAAGGATTATGTGTGTAATCAGTCAGTTATAGAAAGAGTGATTTATAGTAATTTTTTAGTTATTCGTTCAATATGAATTAAAATTCTCAACCGTCTTATTAGGCACAACGATTTATTTGAAGGAAATGTGACAAYAAAAGGCGACCACCACATTTGTTCGATTTATTTTYTAAAGYATTACTTTYAKTGTACACATTTAATTCTACAATTTKACAACTTAATAAAAACATGAATTTYGARTTAGAATTATTTTGCTACTTTGCGTCTTTGCTCTCAATCTTTGCTTGATGTTTGTATTTKCCACGCCTTCGTTTTTGGCTCAAAATGTGTCTGTGCAATCATAAAATTAAATCCGAAAATTGTTAARACAAACACCGAATACTTGACCCAATATTTCTCGGCTTGCAAGCGAACAGCTGTGCGGTAAAGAAACTTAACAGCTCAGCTGAACGCAGCTTGAGGTGCGGGGAAATGCCACYATATAAGTGCAGGAAATACTGACGAGAGCTGATTCATATGTGTTTGTAYGCATAAAATCGCTAGCGACTGAAATTACAATAACAACAAAATACAAGTACATAAAAAATATAAAAATGCAAACGAGTAGAAAATCGAAAATCACAAAACAAATTAAATACCACAACATGCCTTTTGCTTGTTACCGCCATAAACGGTGCCATCAAAACAACAATCAGAAGCAGTACAAACGCTTGGCAGTATAATCAAAGCAATGCATTTGTGTTAGCAACTATTTCTAGTCAGTGTTCAACTCCGCCATCATCTCGAGTCCAGTGTCCCTGGAGCATCATTGCTCTACACGCCCGAGTTGGTACGTCATCGCAACGCTGCCGCACCTTCACCACGAGGCACAGAGCGCRGCGTTGCACTGACACGTTCAACTCGTTGACATTCAGTTGCGTGCATGCGTAGATATTTTGTTGCTGCAATTTTTTTCCGCCCAACCTTAAGTTTTCATAATTGTCGGTCACTTAGCATATTTATTATTTATTCGGTTTTTTGTTTTCGTTTTCGTTTTCGGTTTTTTTTTTTTCAAAAGCATTGCGTGACCAATTTTGTAATGTGTTGCAAGTGTAGTGTTTGTTAACACCTCCTTGCCACTTAACGCTTTAGATTGTGTCGACAGTTATTTAAAATAAATGGTTTCCCATCCATTTATATATGCACTATTAAAAAAAAACCACAGACGTCAAATTTAATGGCGAATGTTTATTATCATTCGAGAGAACACTCTTTGGTATTTACTTTTGAAGATTATCTCTGTCAAATCTTGGCCGTGGTCTGGGCCTGAAATTATCTGCGCACTGAAGTGTTCTCTCAACAAATCCACTGATTGATGTGGTGTGTGTGTTGTGCCGCCATTTTGTTGAAACCAAATTTCACCGATATCCCGAGCTTCAATTTYAGGAATCAAATATTCGGTTATCATGGCGCGATAACGTTCGCCTTTGGCTTGGTGGCTCTTGAATTCCTTCAGTTGGCTCTTGGCTGCTTTTAGCTGCTATGTATATTTCCTTCACTTCGTGCGTGACTGGTTGACTTTGAATCCGCAAGTTTATACATAGTTTGACATATTTTTGTTAAAGTTCAGCAATTTTTGGAGCAACTGATGAGTATATTTCCAAAAAACTTTAAATTGTTGTTGAGATAATGGTCTAAGACCAGTTTTCTCTCTATCAAGTCAACACATTTGTTTATCCCTAAGTGTCACTATTTAAAATCTCATATTTTTTTAGCTAGAAACATTCCACGATTCTTAGATTCCCACATTAGATAGTTCTTAGTCAGGTTAATGCGTTGAAAGGGCATATGTTTCTACATTTTTTTTTTTTTTTKTTAACTTWKACAAAATGAATATTATGATATCCGAGTAAACTGTAAAACTTTGGCGAAAGGAAACATGCTTCAATAGTTCCAATATGTAAAGGGTTCTGTGTGGTTTYAACCTAAAGTAACTCAAGAACTACTCGGTAGATTTGAATAAAATTTTTGTGGCATTTTGGAAGTCTCTTAAACTGGTAATTTGTAGGGTTATTTTTTGAAAACTTGATAAACACATAACCTAAAAATTTTATATTCAATATCTTCTAATTTTRAAATAACATACTAAAATGTTTAACGAATTAGGGGTTTCATATAGTCTCATAAWGTKATAAGCCAAAACARACCGAAACACAGCGCTGAGAATTACGTAGACTCATTTTTGTATGCAATCAAACAATTTTTTTAACAAGTGTAAAATTAATTATTTTTCTACGATGCGTTATGACAAGTTGTGAGTTCCCTAAATACTTGAGTTTAGGCGGTCACACAGRGCGTGCCCCTTAACAATTATTTTATTTTGACTGTCGTGATCTTGAAATAAATCACTTACAAATTTAGAAATTCAAATATTAATTAAATAACAACACACAACAAAGCAATGTGCACGTAAATTACAATAAAAATTAAAAAATCAACTAAATCARAAATTTACAGTTTTCACAAAAAGGTAACGAAAACAATTCTGTAAATAGGCGCCCAATTAAAAATGCAAAACAATGCGCGTGGACTGAGCACAATGAACCAGTGAAAAGTCAGATTTTATTTGGTAATTTTAATTTGTCGGCGAGGTAATAAAAGTTCACAATTTGATGGCAGCAATTGGCAATATTTTGCGTTGTCTCTCCCCTCTTCGTTTTTGCTCTTTTGTTGAAATTTGAGACTTTTTCACAGTACCTAAGTTTGTAAGAATTTGTGGATTCAATTTAAAAAAAATATTGACTTTTTGTGCCACACTTTTATGCAATATTTTGTCTCATTTCTTTCTGAACCTTCTTTCGTTCCGCAGCACACACATGACATGTGTCAAATGGCAATAATATCTTTTAAATTGAAAACGTGATGTGCATTAAAGCGCTTCCGAAGCCCCAGCTCATTTACGCTKGTAGATATCCTGGAAGCGTAAAAACAGGCACACACATATCTATAGTTTTAAAATCTTTCGAAGCATTGACCTCAAATGTCAATAAAAATGAAAATTAAGTGTTTTTGCCGCATCCCATTGCCATAGTATTGCCTCCCTTGTTATATGAACTTGTGAGTAAGAAACTTCTTGAGTTTTTGTAATGGAATATGCTTTTAGCACAATATTTACCGAAATGAAAGCAGGATTTTTTAAACTGAAACATACAAGCATCTTTTACAGTCGCGCTTTGTCCGAGACACTCTCTAGAATATTCAGCTCACGACGCAACGTGGACCATAMTAATTACTTGTAACTGATTTGCTTTAGAAAAAGTGTGTTTTTTTTTTGCCCTCTTTTTATTGTCGTTTGCGGTCCAAAGTGCTCGCATATTTAATTTAATTGTTATTACGCCACACATCTGACATTTAAATGTCGCCAACAGTGTCAGCAAGACGATAATTTATGTAATTTACAATGTCAATGTCAAGACGATTTCTCAGTGCTCTTCTCTTTGTGATTTGTTGCTGCAACGCTTAGCGATTACGGAACGAACGTGTCAGAAATTTTGTATGCTGTTGATGTTTCGCCGAGGTTGCTTCACCTCAAAAACCAGCGCTGAGTCGTTGCGCGCCGACATTTAAGTTTTGAAAAGTGCAATGATGAAGTTGTTTGTGGAACAGCAGAAGAAAGCGTTTGACGTGTTTTCTTGTTTCTTATTAACTTCATTCAAAAACATKCAAGTTTTTGGTTTATTCTGCACGGAATTTGTAACAAAAGCTTTGAGTTATAGTCTTTCGCTTAAAGCGGATTAATGGTATGATCAGTTAACTTTAGGGTCTGCATGATTTCTTAGTGAGCTAGGCTGTCGAAAAGTACATACACTAACGAGTTARYGAAGTAAGGGATATAAGAATTAAACTATCTGGATTTTATTTTCCATTGACTCCACCAGTTTGGGTGAGGATCTGGGTCTCAAAGATATAAGAATTCGTGGATAATRCTTTACCACTGTGGCTTAAGCGCTAGGTCTTCAAGGTTTCGAAAWCTGACGGTTCAACTGCGAAAACTCGAGCGGGATTTGAAGCTATGATATAGAGATCTCGCCTGATTTCCCTTTCATTATACTTTACCAGTCTTTTGTTTTGAGATGCGAAGATCTGGTGGTGAAAAAATTATGTGGATTGGAGTCCGTGATTCATAAATYTATGTGAATAAGGAATACCAGAAATGGCTCGGACAAGCGGAACACTGTATGCGATTTATGAGAGAGTCTATATCTGATCTTATAGTAACGATGGGATCAAGTAGTCATGCAAAAACTCTACCAGTCCTTACTAAGAAATAAAGACATCGTAGAACTTTAAAATATAGCAGCCATTCCGCAAGCAAGAAGAAAGCTTTACAAATCAAATGACAAAAATCGGTGTATGTCTCGCGAGTAAAGGAAGTGTGCAACTTGCAACAAAAAGGTTTACACTGCATTCAAGTACAAAATGCGCAATACAAAAGAAAGGAAGCAAATAATGRACAAGAAGRCAGAGAAAAAAGCGCAAAATAAACGGAAAAGTAGAAACTACGGTTGAAAAGACAGTGAAGATTTCTTGAAAGATGCGACAGGCTGATGTGCTAAGTATGCACGAGTGTGGCAAAACATGTGCACACATGGGACACTACCGGCGCGAGTTTGTGTGTGTGTGTGTGAGTTGCTGCGCAGATAGACAGACAGCGGTTCACCTTGAACTCGTTGTTGAACTTGTATGCCCGCTGACGCACCAGAAGGCCGGCTATAAGGCTTAGCCAACCGGGTGCAAATGGCTTTATGGCCATTGAGTCCACGTACACTCAGTCGTATGCATGTGTGTGCGTGCGTGTGTGCGTAAAAACATATGTACTCCACTAAGTGCTGTATTTATTTTRTGGCTGCTTCTTCATTTAGTACGTTTGTTTTTATTGTTTTTGTTTTTTGGCTATTGCTCATAATTCGCCTGCTGCTCACAATGTGACGTTGCGACAATAAAAGCGAGTGCCACTAAAGGCATGTTTACACACAGCCACGTGCAGGGGTATGTGTGCCCACTGCAACATCTGTATTTCCGCCGCACACCTATACACCATCGTACATGGTTGGTACTTGCACACAAGTCGTGCATTTTGTACGTGCTGTGCGCGAATTTTGCGAATTCATCTCTTTGCGCTTTAAATCACACATTTTTCTTCTCTTTGTTGTTGCCATTTAATGGATATACCTTACTCAGTAGCAAGTGCAACGCGGCAGCGGGCAGCAAGGGCTGCGTAGCAGGTTGTGCCACTTTTRGCTGACTCTCTCTGCATCAACACACAGTAACCGCTGTCACAACCACAACCACAGCCATAACCATAACCACAACCATTGCCAACAGCTAAGGGCATTGGCAATGGCACTGGCTTGRGCAACGGAACTGGCATGGCGTGGCATGGCGTTGCGCTGCGTTGACTTCTGTTGCAAGCTGGCCATAAATTTATGCAATGTGCTATGCGCAAAGGGACTRCACGCCTACTTACATGTACATAGATATATTTTTATGAGTGTATTAGGATGACCCAAACGAAACTATTTGCGGATTTATGGGTTTATTTAGTATATGAACTTGTAGCGAAAAAAAACGTACTTGCAAGGCAGCATTTCTTTCCAGATTTCAAAAGGTGTCATGTGAAGAATACTTATGAGAAGCTGTTTTCATTTAAAATGCCATAACTTTTGAATCGTTTAAGATAMACTTTTTGCATCGCGGATTCTTGTCGTGCAGGAAATTTCCAAACAGTCTTCCTCAATAGGATTCATTCATTTTAGTTGGAGCTGAAAATCCTGCCTGGGCAGAGATTGTTTTTTTTTTCCTTATACATTTTATTTAACTCATGCATTTTATGTCAGTATTTTGGCACACCCTATTATATTTATGCATACATATATATTTTATTGGCAGCCCCTTTCGCTTGCCTTGTGCATAGCTGCTCTTTTTGCGGGCTTTTTGCGCGCTCAAAGCGAGCATTTTAAATGCATTTGAGGCTAATATTAAGTGAAACCGCTGGTAAATGTTATAAAAATTAGTTTTGGCATTTTAAAGATTAAAAGTGACAATAAAATCGCTAAATTACTTCATTTAAATAATTCGCATAACTTTTTTTTAGTTATTTTTGAACGATTTGAAGAACGAGTTTTATTAACCAGAGCATTATTAAATGAGTGTATAATGAAATGCCCTCAATCAAAATACCGACAAATCAAAACACCGATAAACCAAAATGTCGACATGTGAAAAATATTTCATCTTGTCTGCCCTTATTTCTATCGGAGAACAGAAAGAGAATTCTGCTGACTAAGGGTTATGATCCTGAGCGTGAAGGCCGCAGGGCCTCGAACGAACAAYGCCACGTTTTCTTGATTTGTCGAGATTTTGATTGTCGGCATTTCATTATACACCCATTTCACCAAATTTAAATTATTTCTTGGTAGAAATTAATAGTTTTTATGATTGCATAATTAAGGTGAGGTATAAATAACCAAGATGGATCTACAAAAATTTTACGAAAACGTCAATAGACCTTTAATGATATCCTCCAGCAATAGGTTACAGTAGTCACATGATATTGAGTCTCCTTGTCTGGAACCTCATTTTGTAACGRACGGCTCGGAGAAGTCCTTCTCGTTTCTGACGGAGCTTTTGGTGTTGCTCAACGTSCGTCAGCTTTGATAGCTATATTAGCTTTGCGGGGATACCAAGTTCAGACATACCGACATAGCGCCAGTTCATTTTCGATCGACGAAGAGGTGGTGTGTGTCGATTATCCTTTCACGGCTACATACATGTAGACCATGCCCCGTCTGCATTATCACCTCCTTCTGAAATATTACTTCTTGGCTCATAATCACACCCATATCTAAAGATTTATTAAGTTCTCTTAAAGCTTAAAACAAATTTTATTTCCATACATTTCAATSACCAATTTCACAACTCAAAGCTTAAAGCTCTCGAAATCCCCAATCGTTTTGCTTAATTAATCACCTTCGGTGCTCAATTCAATTAAGCAACTCAAAATTAAATGAAGTGCGCGCAGACACTTTACATACAGGCACACACACATATACATGCACGGGGCAGCTTTAAATAGCCGTTAGGTATATACGAAAACACTTACATATGTTCATATCATTGACAGTTGACTGAGCCACAGCGACGTAATTGAATTATGCGGGCGCGTTGCCGCTTCAAATGTGATGAGTCAAAATACGAATAAAAAAAAAAAATTCAAAATGGGGCACATAATAATRTAGAATAAAGTTAATATGAAAGCGTGTTGCAAGTTAAGCTTTCAMAATTTCATTTATTGTTATCATCCAAATGAAACAAGCGTTTCCACTTTTCGTAGGTATCCTTGGCGAAATTAGTGCCCGGTTGGAATTCTAGCGAACGGTCTATTTTTGTATAGCCTGTAGGATAAGTGGGGAGCTTGCCAAAAAGCGATGAGCTGAAAATTGAAATAAAGCTTTAATTTCGTCAAAGTTTACACAAACTATAAGTCTTAAGCTCACCCAGCTATCACGAATTCATATATGAATTTTGTATACTGTCGAATCATGGATGACGTGCTGGAATCGTTCCGCTGAAAGTTGCTGGCGTTCATTTCGAATAAGTACATTAAATCATCCATGTGTTCGACACGCGCTAAAATTAGGTAAAAGAAATGTTGAGATTGAGATTTCAAACTATGTAAAATTATGCGCAAAGTGGCTCTCTTGTGAGCTAAAAAATTCTAAAAATGTTAGTAACGTCCGTTGTCTGGTTTAATGAGTTAGTCTGTGGGAATTATATGAAATACGATCACATTACAATACTGTCTACCTGTCATCATCCTGATTGCCAGTACTTCAAATTTATACAAGGACTATAAATTCGGTTTAAAAAATTTAATTACTACATACCTGGCCGAAGAGGATAGTCCAGATTGCTAAACTCGCTACTAAATTCAAAAATGTAGGGAAAGACTTTGCTATGTGGAGCAGCTAACTCCATTAAACGTTGTGCGCCAAAGCGAATAATCGCATCCGAAAAGAAGTCGCACAAATGCGCCAAATTTGTAYGATTCAGTGCCACAAAATTTGGCAAATAGTGCTGCCGCAATGATTCGCTAATCTCACTCAAACTGCCATTATAKTCCGCGTACATAAATATTTCTGGCGCTAGCTTTTGAAACTCTTCATAAAAACGGCGTTCCAGTTTCGAATCTCGGAAAATATCAACAGCTGATTGACAAAATTCCCCGCTTGTAAAACCGATCAGTATGGGCACCTTGGAAAATTCACCACGTTTTAGACTTTCAAARGGATTTTCAATTAAAAAACGCTCCTGACCGAAATCAGATTCAATAACCGGTAARTATATGTAAATCGGATTATCCTTGCCGAACGCGAAAAGCCCACGTAGTGTCGCAGCGATTTCACTACCGTTAAATTTTCGAAAACAGTTTAATAACTGCGCTTCATCCGCTACTTCCGTGCAGTTGAGTACATGCTCTTGTTTGTGCAGCAATTCCAATTGTGAATGCTGTGGCAACACTGTTTGTGGTGGCAGCGAGCCGCTCATTATAATGGCCTTGTGGAAGAGGCCACGCGACATGGGTGAAACCAAGTGTAACTGAACACTCAGAGCACCAGCGCTATAACCCATAAGGRTGACGTCTTCGGGGTTGCCACCAAAATGTTGAATATACTTCTGTACCCAACGCATTGCCTGAACTTGATCCTTGAAGCCTGCATTGCCGGGTATGTCACGTGTGCCGAGTTGCAGGAAGCCGAGCGTACCCAGACGATAATTAAAAGTTACCAAAACAACKGGTTTGGCAAGTAGATAAGCGGGACTGATAAACGTACTTAGCGAGGAACCAATATACAGACCACCCGGATGTATAAACAAAAGCACTGGCAACTTGGCGGTTTCAATGTTCTGGAAGAAGAAATTTGTTAAGTTGAGTTAAGGAACTAGCGTGTGAGGTTTACGCTTGGTGTGTATATATTAAGTATGAGGCAATCCTCGGAGGCATTGGTGGCGTAAATAGACGGACAATCATGGCCATCGTAACGAGCATCGATGTAGCTGGGTAATTCTTCAAGTGGTTGTGGATCCTAGAAGTGAATGAGGACTGCTAAGTGCGTTACGAGCGTTAAAATKAATTCTTATTTAAGTTCTATGGACTTTCTAGAGTATTTTAGGTTATTTATGTACTCAAACTTGAAGAGGTTAGTATCAACTTCACATTGGTTGAGTTGGGCAGGTAAAATTCCAATATTACAAAAGGCCACAATAGTTTTCACTCTCAACCCTTTTGAGACGAGTGTACTTCTTTGATATCCTCATTAATTTCTCTGCCTCCKCCCATGTAGTGTCATACCAGCTTTCAAATTTTAAACTAGTATTATCTAAACTCTTACCTTGAATCTTAGCTCTTGCACAGGCGGCTTCACATACGGTATACCACGAAAGGCATAGTACTCCTTACCGGTCCAGCTTTTGTTACAAACCCCCGCCACGGTAATCTTACGTTGTTGTTGATCATTAAATTCGATTTCAATAGTTTCACGGTTGACCAGCGTAGAGTAGCTCAATCTTCCATTTATTAGACAATTGAATAATGCCAGCCAGTAAATTGAATTTGATAGTGACAAATATTTAATGGAAGCCATGATTTTGCCCACACATATTAAATGTAAATTACAGCGTAAATAATCGTACCTCTAGGTGTCTCTGTTCTAAAAAACAAACTGCGATAACAACATCAGCTGTGGTCTCGTTAATATTCCGCGACATTTAAAATGAGGTGAGCGWGTCTCAAGTGTAAGAGGGACAATACAATGATAGTGTAAATGTTGTTGTCTTGCTGAAATGATAATAGACTGTGATTTCTTTGAACTGTTCATAAGCTTTTTTTGTATTGAAATGAGAAGGATTGATTATAGCTCAAAACTCAACTTAAATACCAACCCATCTCTGCATATTGTTGATGTATTGTGGACCTTGTCGGAAAGCTCAAAGTTTACCTCAAATACAAACCTACACCTTCATACTGCCTATAGAATTTTCATTGTTATTGTTATGTACATATCCACAATAAATGTTGTACAGCATTTGTTATTTTTAAAACCACTGAACCTCATATTTCCATTTCGCAGTTTCAGCAATTGTRATAAATGACTGCTAGGAACTTTTTGAGCAATCGAACGCGCAATTTCAAAGCCTTTATTCCTAATTTAGGTTTCAGAAACTTCTTCTTTGAATACCAATTTGACGATGTTACATTGTGCTTTCTTCTATACAAACTACATCTAAGTAATCTATTCTTATATAGAAATACGTGCGAGCGAGCTTATTGAAATGCTGCAATCACCTTACTCRGTTTGCTAAATTTTCTATAAAGAAATCTAGGAACCGCATTCAATTACCATTCACTTGCTCTCTTTTCTTCCGAAAAAAAGACATAAACAGAATTCAATTAATCTCTTATCAATTCAGCTGCCGCAATCTGCGTCTCGTGCGCTCGTCACTCATCGAGCGGTCAAATTAACGCGCTCACAATTTATTTGGTCAATTAAAGAGCGTATAAACTACTGCTATCGCTATACTTATTTGTTGTTGTTTGCCAGCTTGATTACTATTTGCTTCCATTGCATTGAATTTTATGTTTTTTTCTTACGTAGCTCACTCATTACTATTGATCCAGCCTGTTCTGCAGTCGCGAGCATCTCACACCTAAATTGCCTGAATTGGTTTCTCGCGTTTTCGCCGGCATTCGTGTAATTAAATTCCAATTAAACTTTCAGCACTACGATGAAACTCATCTGCAAGTGTGTTTGTATTGCTTCGAAATACACACAAACAGCACACATAATCAGAACTCAAATATGCACCTAAATAAGCGAGTTGGAATGTATTAAATAACGGCTCATTCATTTTGGGATTTCGAATATGCAGGGTTGCATTTTGACAGCTGTCAAACCGGATTGTCACATTTAAGCAGTTAAACCTTCGCGAATAACTTAATGCTTTTGTAAGGGAAGTAAAATATTTTGCGACGTACACAGCGAATATTAAGAGAATTCTACCAGAATTTTCAAGTCTGCAATTTTATGGTATTTTTCCTCCTTAGGTACAATACTTACATAGGTACACCTTAGTCAACTAAGAGTTATCTAAAAGAATCATGTAATAATACTAAATGTTTTAAGTCACCGTAAGATATCGAAAGTTCGTAACACATAACCCTGTACGCATATTAAAACGTATAATTAAAATTCTGGGAACCATATTATTTAATGGAGTCAAATGAATTTCATTTAAAGTAGCAAAGTAATAAAAAACACCAGCGCCGTTGGCAGCAGCGTGAGCAACAACAAACAATTTAATTTGAAACGCCACAATTTATGACTTTTTGATTTAGTTTATTCCACAGTGTGCTTCAAATGATGAGTAATAAAACCAAAATCCGCGTAGCTTTTCACCAAAGTCTTAAGTGCTTCGCATGGCAAGGAGAACCTATGTATATCATATCCATATCAGGATTCTTCTAAACTTTTACTTATTTACATATAAAATTTTAAGTTAGGGTGAGAACAATGGGAAAGTCTCAAATATTCGCACTTAAATAAAGAAAAGAAATTAGAAAAGAAGACATAATACTTTGTGTGTTAAGAACAAATTGCATCCTACTACGAGGGTGCCAAACCACATACATAGCTGGTGTTTTGAAAAAATATTTCGTGTCTCCTGAAAATGTGTCTGTTGGATAGCTAAGAAACAAGCTTAGTACTTAGTATTACCCGGCTAATCAACCAAACTTCTCCGTTTCCAATGGAAACATCTGCGCTCAGCTGACTGTGCAACATATTTATATAACCCATTTGGACAACCGCAGTATCCTTCTTCCAAAGTCCCGACTGTTCCTGCCGAAACCGCGTCGCGGTGGGCATCTCCATATTCAATTTTGGACGAAGGATATGAACAATACTCATATCCATAAGTTCAAAAAAAGTACTCTAACACATTCGATAAGCTATGGACTTGAATTGTCTATGTTGGAGAGCTTATCTGAAATCAAWTTAGAATCGAAAAACAACCTCGCTAAATACAGTCGACTTCAGCATTCATTTAGCTTTGTYWAAGACGTTATCTTYTGCTCGTTTTACGTGCTCCGCTCTTTAGAAAAARTTAGCAATCTTTCTTGGAGTCATAATGTCATAAATTCATAAATTTTATTAGCCTTACTAAATACTACTCAAATGAAAAGAACTCAATCAAGGTCTTCCCTTAATGAGAGTAATGAAAAAATCTTTTTCCCTAAAATCATATATGTATATTTATGACGCATTAAGTGGATGAATTATGAAGGCGTTCAATCATGAAAGTTGAAATAATACGTAAATATTTAAAGCAGAAATCAGCACGAGCAGTGGCAGCGCATCACACTCACACACACATGCGCAGCCACCAAAAGCGTGGAAGCATTCACGCTACAATCAACGCGGTTGGCAATGAAATTTTACGAAGAAAGCTCATTGCATACATACATATGTATGTGCACCTACATATGTACATGTGTTTGTAATCACGAGGCATAGATTTTTTGCGACGGCCAATAACGGTACTACGGGTGGCGTGAATCCAAAGGGGTGCGACAGCTTCCCRCTGAGTGTCAAGAATGGTTGACTGGGTGACTGAAAGGCGCCAGCGTGCATGACTGTTTGCGCGTATATACGTATGTATGTATGAACGTATGTATGTGTGATGTTCGGTTTGTTTGTGTCGGCGTGACTTCACTCAACCAGGCTTGGGTGGCCAGCTACAAACCAAACAATACCCCATGAGTTCATTCATTCATTGAAATGTTGAAAAGGAGGAAAAACGTAAAATAAAACAAAAGTAACAAAAACAAWAAAACTGTATGCAAATATTTACAATTCCTACACGTTTACGCTTTGTTTACACATTCATTGGCTAGCAGTGATGCGACGAGTCAAATACACAATCGCACAGCAACATATGTATGATATGTAGAGGGGCCTTCAACGGGTTGCAAACAGTCAGTCAGGAATTTCCAAACAGTAACCTATTAGTTGTAAGTTTTTTTGGAAACGGGATTAGCAACAGGTGCTAAAAACAACAAATTTGTAGTATCCTTGAAACCTTTAGTAAAATTCCGAAGCCCGAAGTATCGAAAAGGGTTTAACTATTAATGTCAGGGGGGAGGGGGGAAAAGTTGCTATGAAAATAAATGTAGATCATCCATTCTTTACAGTATACWTGTACCAGTACTTCCTGAGAAAATRCTCTAATGGTTCACTAGACTTCAAGTCAGATATTTCGTCTTTAAGGACAGACCAAGCCGTCAAATATGACATTGTAACATTTTGTAGGATCAGTAGAAAATTAAGCTCTTTTAAGACTATACAATTGAACATTGTTTATAATGCTTTACGRAGAACATTTCGGTTAGTTAAGAAATGATAGCGAGTTCTGTTTTGCAATTTCTCAAGCGTCTTGCGCTTCTTTGTTGTCAAATATTCTTAATTCCTAGTATGTAACTTCCTTATTATGCTTAGATGAGAGCAGAGCTACTGTTTGTTAAAATATTCTTTCATAGCCTTTCATTTAAAAAACCTATTAGAAGCAGCTGAAGGACCATTATAGCTTTAAAACCAAAACTTAAGGTTTTTAGAACTCCTCCTCCTGACTAGTTCCAAGTCAAASAGTTTTTTCGGTAATGTAAATTTTGTTGTCCTAAATTATAGCTCTGAAAGCAAATCAAAAAGTAAACAGTTTTCCAAATCGATGTCTGGCTTAGTTATCAGCCAAGAATTGTACATAATGAATGCTCTCGTTTCTAGTTTAGCCAATATACTAATGAACCTACATATCTGGGATCATGTGGGGAAGTTCATATTTCACTATCAGTGAACTTTAGTRTGGTCGACTTTCAGACGAAATAACAAAGCAGCTCTTTCATACATTAACAGTTAAGGTTCTGAAATTTCTATGTCTATCTGGACTATAACTGTTCGTAAAATATTCAGGAGCATTGTCGAACCGAAATGTTGTCTGATAATTCTTTTGTGGGATGTTACCGTACATGGAGAAGTAGTAACTGAGTAAGCAATCATCCGACTTCACTTTGAACAAAACGATCGAGAGCTTAATTATGTAGATAATCACTTTTTTTTAGTTATTCGTAGAACAGACATCATCATCCTTTGGTTTATTAGTTCGGTTTTTCCTTCGTGAGGATTGAGTAAGAAAACATATGTATATTGGTGGGTTTAAGCTGGAATCATCATCTTTATAATATCATAATATTTTATTTCGTAGGATTTAATATCGACAATATTCAAAATTCAATGTTCTTTGAACAATTGTCAGCATACTTGGCCAYATGAACCGGGCACATGAATCAGCTTTTTGGTGGGAAGTTCTAAAAGTAGTTGAATTAGATCTTATTAGACAGCTCCGGTTTTATATGCTTCATAATGATCAAACACTTTCTATTCTAAGCAAAAGTGAGTGTATCTCTTTCACCAAGTTTACCAAGAGCATTTTCTTAGAGTGACGATAGTTGACTTCTTGCTTACTTGGGGTGTAATGCGTGCTCTCGTGTATRCCAATGCAACTTCTGTCTTAATAAACACCTATTGGGTTAATAAAGTCTAACGGTACACTAGCAGAGGCGACAATTTAATTGCTAGCTTTTATCGGCTTCTTGGTTGACGTGAAATAACTTTTTAATTTATTGTTTTTATTATTGCCARTTGAATCGGGCCATTCTTCTAGCCACATACATAGTAGCTTGTGACTTAAGCTTTGCAAACAGGTAAATGTAAGTTACCGTTATTGGTAGTGCTTCCAACGCGTTGAGTGCACATTTGCTCGTTGATTCAACTTCTCATCTGTGCGTCTGTCGTCCTGGCATTTTCAATCTGTGTGAAAAGCAACTTTATTGGGTAAACAAGCTGACAATCAGGATATTCAGCACATAAAATGACTGTGATTGTCGTAATTCACTTCCATTTATTTGCTTGACAATTGATTGTTTCCGATCAAGCGGAGGAAATGCATTTTCTCGCATTTTTTTCTATTTTTTCTATCAATACTGATTTGGTAGCCAGCTTGGTTATATTTTCCCTGATTAAATGAAGTTCCACTGTGTAAACAAAAATACTCAGCATAGTCAATAGGGCTGTTGTGCGCACTGTTGAATGCATTTCATTTTTCAAGGCACACATCTTTGTGCTTGTGAGATTTTTAGTTTTAATATGCGCTCGTACTTAACAGATTYACTTAGAGCTTGTTAAATTAATTAAGGTTACAAACTAATTCTATTTCGCACCTTTCTCACTTCCACTTACCGTTGTTCGTTACCGTTGTTCGCTCTTTCACCTCTGTGCCACTTTTAGAAATTTATAGGGAATTTACTTATTATTCCACCTTTTATCTCACTATTGGACTATTTCGGCTTAATTCATTAAYTAACGAGTCTCTAGCGTATATTTAGCAAGGGTCTCGTTTAAATAATGTTTGAAAATGTGAAAAACGAACTGAACTGATTTTTCGGATGTTTCATTAGAGTTAGTGGATTTCAATCACATACTTCAATGCTTAAAAAGAAGCTGCTGAATTAAAAACCAACTCACAGGGCAGTTTTTAAAAATATCCTTAAAGTTGAGATGTTTAATAATTCTGATAGAAAWATCAATTTTTTGAAAATATTTCACTGACAGCATATGCTCTTCCAGCAAAACTTGCAATTTTCTTGGCAATGCTGAATCGCTTCGTTATCGCTTGCTGCTGAGTGCTGCCAAATACACATATTCCATGAATTCAATTTGATTCCTCAGCTGATATTGAGCTATGGTAGCGCAMAGATAATCGATTAGAATGTCATTTGAATACCCAGTAGGACATCGGGAGTAGCAGTTCACTGAAAGAATAATTTTCTGAAATATATTGTATTAAATTTTTTATTGCAAAKTAAATGTATTTATTTATGTAAAGTAGTATGTAGTACTAAAAACAGTACACACACTTTAATGTCTCAATGTTTACCACTTTAAAAAACAATTTTTATGAAAAAGAAATTCCAAGAATAAAATACTTGATTGGTATGTTTTTCCAAAAAACAAACAAAAAAGTATATTATATTTATTAATAATTATATATACATATTAGAAAATTGTYCCACTGGGTGTGAGACCGAGTCTTTTGTTTGCCTGATTTATAACCTACATAGATACACCCATTCTACAGTATACATATGCTCCAAATTCAAAGCTAAGCAGTGGGTAACTAAAGACGGTGAGCTGTGATAACAAAGCAACAGCGAAAGATACCGCAAATTGAAAATCTTTCAGTTTGTGTTATAACAGCAAATTTGCTTCATTGTGGCAAGCTTCGAGCGTATGTGTATGAGTCCAAAAGCACGTTAAGGAGTAAAAACACATACAAGCCATATTCATAGTTTTCCCAAGTTTTATTTCAGCTGGTTGTTGTTTTTTTTTTTTATATTTTTTTTATTGAAGCTTTGATTTAAATTTCTAGATTCATCTACACACATACATAAACATATGTTTTAGCTTTATGGCTGGAATAATTGGTTCAAATGCGGACGCTTACTCACTGCCAGAGCAAAGATTTTTATTTCCTCTTTGAGCAAGTAGATTTGTATGAGATTATATGTACGTGTACGACTCTATTGAGTGTCTCCACATGTGTATGTATGAGACACTTTGTTAAAGTCTTTTTTGTTTCTGTCATCTAATTTGATCGCTTAAATGATTACTTTTTGTTGGAGCGCTTTGCGATGTGGTGGAGAAGTGATATTGCAATCATCTGAAAATTTAAAATATTCAAAAGTGGACACAAAAGGAAATTAGTTTAGTTGGAGAAATGCATTAGATAGTTACGTAGGTATTGTAGTATACAAATATAAGATTGATATCTACTTACAGAATTTTTGTTGAAATTGAGCAATTGAGACCTTCCACATTTCAATATTTTTATAAACGCAAAGCAAGCATAAAACATGTAAGAATATAAAATATAATCAATAATAATATAAAAATCAACAACATAACAATATATCGAGAACGTTATATATTAAATTTGCCACAATGCTTGTAAAACCCAGAARAAAACGTGGGAGACTCTAAACCAATCAATGGATTTATTGAGAGAACGCTTCAGTGAGCWGAATGATAATACGCCAGTCAATTGGTCACCAASAACATGTGATATCACACCTTTAGACTTTCTCCTATGGTGATATGTAAAGTCTAAAGTCAACCTCGTTTTGTTTCAGTCCTTGGCGCATTCGTCAGAACGAGCTTTCAACGGATGCAGCAATTGAAAGGGATAATCCTCAGAAAAAAATGAATATCAAAGAGTTGTCTTTCTAATGATAATAAACATATTTCATTAAATATCTGTMCTTTTTCTTTAAAACAGAAGAGCAACTTGAAATTGATCACCTTTACGCTGTCATATAAACTGAACTATCAAAACCAAGTGCGTGCATGTATTATTACCGAAGGCGGTTATGCATTCTCCAAMGCAATYAGTTACATCGRATAAATATAGCATACAGCTGCCATACAAACTGAAAGAGCATAATTTAATTTTCATATGGAAAACTTTTTTGATTTGCATCGTCGGTGCAACCGAAGTTAACATGTTTTCTTAAGTTCTTTGCATAAAATGTACCGCCAATAAGTGGRGAGCGTTGGCTTCTCGATAAATTTGAGATTATTACTCACATAAGAAGAGCTGCATGTTTTATTTATACATACATATTATTAAATTGAGTTAGTAATCCACATATATGCTTGTTATGACTCAATCCAGACTTGTCGACTTTTTCTCATGTTTCTAACTCAGCGTCGCA
Organism: Bactrocera latifrons; assembly: GCF_001853355.1. Taxonomy (NCBI): domain Eukaryota; kingdom Metazoa; phylum Arthropoda; class Insecta; order Diptera; family Tephritidae; genus Bactrocera; species Bactrocera latifrons. The sequence continues at coordinate 1,442,746 of NW_017537134.1, forward strand.
ACAGCTCTGAAGCGAATTGCGGAAAATCAGCTGTTAGCACAGCATATTTAATTACTCGCCATTGCGCATTTGTGCAATATTACAAGCTACAAAATGCACTTGCTCACTCATTCGCCGACGGGCGTTTATTGCAATTTTCATAGTTTTGCAATCATGAAATATTAATTCTTAATTGTCGTTGGCAACGCTGAAAAGCGCACGCACTTGCATTTTGTTGCTCTTTTCATGTCATCAAATGTTGGCTGCTTGTTATGTTCGTGTGTACATATGTTTGTTTTGTTATTGGCTTTCATTATGAGAAAACAAAGCCACTATAAAACGAAAAAAAAAAACAGTTATCTTAGTTTCTGTCGCACTTTTAAAGGGCCTTTCAAGTGGAGCGCTTGTTATAATGACTGCGGGTGTATTTCCTACGAATTTTTTCAGAGTACGAAAGATCTKCTTCGGAATTGTTCGAGTTAGATGGCAACTTATTGCTAGATGCTTAATTATGTACTCTGTAGGATAGAAATATGGCTCATTGCTGATAATGATTTGAGCTAAATGTTAGTTTGCCAGAGAAAACGCTTTCTTTGGCAAAAAATCACATCGTTTTGAAGTGTTGCTCTAGCGCCATCTAACCACATCTATTTGGCAAAAGCGCCGCGCAAAGTTGTTATCCCGCGTTCCGCTCAACCAATCACTTCATCATTCCACAAATCAAATAGAAATGATTGCAAATACGTACAGAGAGAAACTCAAATTGCTTCGTCATCCAGATCATCGGATCTAGATCTAACCTTAGACCTCAAAAAAGTTAACAAAATCATAAGTATTTTTTTTTTAACACACGGCACAGACTTATCGAGCACCCCTTTAAAGCATGTATTTATTTCCATTGCTTGACTTTGTTATGTTGCAATAACTGGCATTTATTGTTGCATGTTTGCATTTGCGAACGRCGTTCTGGTTGCAATCGCCTGCCTACAAGTAGCTGGGAAGTGTGCGAGTATGCGTGTGTGCTGTTTCATTTTACGCTTTTAGCGGCTTGTTGGTTCTCTTTATTTTACTGATCATTTCTGATTATTCTTGCTTTACATGTCAATGCTTTATTTACTCTTTATTTTAATTTGGATTTTTATGCTATTTTTTCTCTTTGCATGTTTTCAGTTTCTTTCTGCCTTGGCTGCGTGTTTTCATAATTTCGATTTTCTGTTCTGTTTTGCGTCGAGGCGTCGCAACTGGTTCACCTTGAGCAGCCTTTCGTKGCTGGCAGCCTACTGCTGTCTACCTGCTTGTGTCTCCACTCGTTCACTTTTGCCTTCGATTTGCTTCGTTTCGCTTGGTTGAAGTTTCGATTTCGCCGTCAACTGACTACGTTTTGCRCAAGAATCGCCCAAAACGGCGCAAAAGTATAACTATGTTCTGTGTATTATTCTGTGGCATGCAACCTCGCACGATTCCACGCGTACAAGACGCAAATGTTGTGTATTCGCGTGTTTCTTATGGGTGTTGCAAGCGTTGTAAATGTGTGGGTTATGGCGACTAAGAATTTGTTGCAGAACTTACATGCATACATGCTAGCACTAACATGTCTAGTCATTTTCCAGGTGTAGCAATAGCGACAAAAAAGTTTGTAAACCCCTGCTACCAGCGTCACTACTGCGACGCAATTATGAAATTCAATTGATTCTTTTGTGGTTTGTGCTGAGTTTTCGTGTGGAACACTGATTTCGCAGTTAAGTTTTGTTAAACTAAAAACAGCAATTTGCCACGCGCTTTTTAATTGGTGTATGTAATGTTAATTAGCGGTCTTGATTACTTAATTTATTTGTGCTTTTGTATGTAACTGCATTTATATATGTTAAGAAAAATATTGTTCAAAATATAATAAAGAGCACTTTGACTGCGACGAATTTCCAAAGTCTGGATATGGTAAACAGTTTTCATTACTATGGAAGCTATGAAGCTTCAGTAAAGCTTTAAAAGCTCTGCTGACAAAAAAAATCGTTTTCTTTCAAATACCAATTTTTTTTTAGTTAAAATTATAAATATACCATCYGCTTTTTAAAGAGCTTTTGATCGACATATAGTGCTTCGAAATAAAAACTTTGGCTTTAGAAAAAATATTCAGCCAGTTCTCGAAGCTTTCTTCGGTGATAAGGGAAGGTAATTGGAAGGAGAAGTGGAATAAAGGGTCGARCAGCAAGAAATGAAATAAAACACTCCAATTTTGTCAAAAGGGGTTTTGTTTCGCGCCGATTTCATAAAATTCCGAGAAAAAATAGATCAACGTCGTGTTTTAACTTTGGCTATTGATGGTAACGTCATTTTCTTCCTCATTTCAAAGGAAATAAGACCCGGGTTTTGGGATAAAATTATTTTTCCTGAACCACACGAGGAATTAGCTGACCCCAAAAACGACAACTTTGTTTCTTGATGAAACTATTAAGCTAGAAATTATCCTCAACTGAGAATATGATTTTTGTGATTTTTTTGTGATGATTTTTGTGATTTTGTGAATCTTGGACAATTTCCAAGCGTTACACCAAAGTGAAAGGTAACTGATTACTAACAAAATTAGTCAATAAGCCGAAGTAATTAGGATGTAGCCAGGCTCAGTAGGTACCTTATTGAATAACCAATACCAGAAGAAAGTTTTGAGTTGAGGTCTTTTTGAAAGGCAATTGATATAAATGACGCATTATAGGATAGCAATGCATATAAATTAACATTTTTTCATAAATTGTGTTCTTCTTCTCATTGCAGGTAAGCTGACTTTTCTGTGACTTTCTGAACTAATCGCAATGCAAATCGCTTGTAAGTTTTCCAAAAGCATAATAAATAACTTATTAAATAAAATTAATTAGCTGTGATGTAATTTTCGATTGGCAAGGCGGGTGAATGAAACTCAATTTCTCTGAAAATTCGCATCCACTAACTTGACACGCACTTGAATACATGCATAATAAATAGAATGAAACACATAACACTATACCATAAGTATGTAAATGCAACTACTCATGTGTGTGTGTGTGTGTGAGTGCATGTGGTTGGTCACGCGCACCAGCAAAACCTAATCACGTGTAAATTATACAAGTACAAAACGTCTCTAAGTGTAGTAAATATGTAAATAACTGTATGTGCGTTTGCGTGTAGCCACATAACAATGCATGCAAATTACGGTAAACAAGCCACCTAGAAAGCCAACCCAACCCCGAAGTAATTCGAATGCATAGAACAACACCTGCCTGTGGGCACAGCACATGAACACACACACACACACATACATATATACATGCATTTATGGTCAAATGCAAATGCGCTCACATGTAGATAGATATCTGTCTTTGCAACAACAATAGCAAAAGCTTCAGCATCGGCAATTCAAGTAAGTGTCSCAATTTGTTGTTGAAGTATTTGCATTAATTTTTCTAATTTTCATTTGCATAAATTTGTAATTTTATTAATTAGCTGCTTGCCTTTATTATTTTTTAAGTAAAAGTTTTGCTTAACCTTTAAATATAAGTAAACACATATAAAAACATACACATGTGCATATTYCAACACATTTTAAAATTCCAAATAATTTATGCATCTAAATATATTTGCTATAATACCCTAAGAAAAGTACAAAACAACACCAAAGACAACCTGGATTGAATAACTAGAGCATACACATACATAGCTGCCATACAAACTGACGGACTAAAATTTTTTTTATAAGAAATTTGTTTTTAATTGTAAAGGGTATAGCTTCGATGCAACTACAATTTGTAGAAGAAAAAGACTTAAAGGAAGACTCAGTTCGATTTCTAGTAAGAGCCTTATATAAGRTTCTTCCAATTTTGAGTGCAGCATTTGTTAAATGAACGTCTTTGTAAGATTCTTTTTCCGAAATCAGATAGGCTTACTAAAAATTACTTTACTTTAATAGTTTTCCATTTCACTAAATGCCTGATCTTATCAAGGTACTATCTCGCAAATTAAACCAGTATACCCTCTTCTTGTATATAAAATTGTTTACAGAAATATTGATAAAAAACAATTTGAAAATCAGTTCCACAAATCCTTATCAAATCAATAGAGCTATTATATTTAGCTACAGGTTAGCTTGAACTAACTATGCAACGACAAAATATCATAATTTTTTCACTAAAAGCCAAAATGTTTGTACAAAAAGTACCCGAAAATATGTGGCATACATTTACGTGCAGCTCGACATATTRCAGTAAATTTTATGAAGCTATATGTACGTACATACAAGTATATATAGATATATACACGCAGGAATATATTTCAGAAAGCTTGCCGCATTTCCYTCTTGCCTCACCATGCTCTTCAGCTGCCAGTGCGGCTGCCTCTGCTGAAGTCCAACCGCAGCACAGGAAATTAAAAATTTTATGTTCTAAGCTATTGTTGTCATTGCCATAACTGTGCATTGTTTCTACATTTATTGTTGCTCTTTTAATCTCAAGCTGGCATTGTCAGTCAATTTTTGTATGCTTTTTGTTGTTGTTGCTGTGCTCGGTGCTTGACAATTTGCCAAAAATTCATTTCCTGCCTCTGCCTGTATACATACCTACACATACCATTATATGTAGTTATGTTAGCTTAAGCTATAACAACAGCAACAAATACATAACATTTTAATTACAAGAAATACTAATTTATATAAAATTGGCTGCCGACCAATATTATCACTACTATACGGTATAGGAATTACAGTTTACAGCTGCAAAATTTTAAGAAAATTAAATATTAACTAAGTGTACATTTGCTTGATTAACTTACTATGATTTATAAATTTATGTGGAATCTTGCCGTTATAATTTTGACATCCTTCACTTCAACTAAATATTCATATAAGTAAGTGCCTAAGTGCTAGGATAAACTAAAGATCATCACAAATAACCCAAGTAAAGCACATACCATCACTGACCAATGCATATTTGCATATTTTKGGAATTTGATATTCCCAAAGTGTTAGCACAAATTTTCTCTGATGAACGCAAACAATTAGATTCCGCAGACCCGTTTATTCAATTAMTTAGTCAGGTTAACAGGCAGCCAATAGAGAATTTTTGTGGCAGGTAAGGCGATAGCAATCGATATTCGTGGATATATGAGCATAATTATTGTGCTAAATAACGGTAGAATTTATTCATTGACAGCATCGGATATATTCGTACAGCTGAGTGTGCGCCTGTCTTGGACATTAAGTGAAGGTTCTAAACATTGTTGGRAAGAAAATTTAATTTGTTGTGAACACTATGATAGGCAGTGTAAATAATGCATGAATTAGTCTGAATTTAATGTCTCTTACATTTGCAATTATAGTGTCAAAAATGAGCCGAGTCTGAAATCCGAAGCTAAGCTTAGTTCATACTAGTAAATATCACCAAATTTATACTTATTCCTTACATGGCATTGGTAGTCATTGATAAAATTCTAAATCTGAAGCARGCACCAGTGCTGCCGAATGGTTCGCACATCGAAAAGATATGATCAATGGGCGATATTTTAATCAATATTTGAAAAGTGTGTTTAATATTGCCCGCTGCAACATTCATACACATTTTCTTAAATTTGTATGCTGGCATAGCCAAGTTCCAATCCCACACTTAGCCATGATGCACACCATCCCAAACACTGTGAACTACAATAAATTGCTTTTCTGGTTTTCGKATGCACCTTGTTATAATTAAATTTTAAAATATTAAATGCTTTATTTTATCTGCTCAAATAGGCTTACATAATCATACAACAATATGCAGTCTTTTCATATTTATATCAATTAGCAGTAAAAAATATAACATAAATGTTTATYAAACACATAAATTTTAATTTACATAAATAAGACAAGCAAACAATTTAATATTTATTCATCATTTATTGTTTTCCCGATATTTACATGCCTGCGGTTAAAAAATAACATAACATACATAAATACCACTAGCTATATGTGCGTAAGCTTTTAATTAGTAGGTAATGTTTTCATTTTTCACCAAACATATTAACTGCTAGTTTCAATTGATGGCATACTGGACTGTGTGGCAATTATTGAAATTTATAAGAATTTTAAAGAATAAAAAAAAAAATTAAATAAAAAAATTAATTTAAAATAAATAAAAATATTTAAAAAAAAAAATAAGAATAAATTTGCTAAAAAAGTATACGGTTGCATATCTAGTTTTTAATTTAATAATAACTACAGCATTTTGGAAACCTTCAAACAGTTTGTGAATTACCCTGCAATTCAATGCACAGCTTCAGTTACCATGATAATATACTTAGAATTAAAATTTTGTTCAATATATCCGTAATTTGCTTCACAATTAAATCAATAATAAATTTGCTTCACAATTAAAACAATAATAAACTAAAAACATGTGTATATGCGATAGATGTGAAAATGTTGCTCATACGCCCCGCCGTACATTTAATTCATCATGRGAGTACAATAAAATGTTTGTTTTCGTACATTTTTCGTTGTTGTAGTTGTAGTATCTAGTGACCATTCACGAATGCGCACTATTGTATTTGTGTATGTATGTGTTCATGTAAGTATGTATGTGTCTAAAATTTACGCATTGCATTGTTGGTTACCCGCCGCTAAATTTTAATTTATATACTTTTGGACATTTTATAGCTCCATACATGGTTTTACTATGCTTCCACACCATTTTTTTTTTTTTTGGCTTTAAGTTTTATTGTTTGGTGACTGTTTTTATTGTTATTGGGTTTGTCGTATTTATTACAGTTTAAATAAATTTAGCATGAAGTTATTAATTTACTACATGCTTGTCGCTTGTTGTTGGTGTTAGTTCTCATAACTATTGTATTGTGTTGTCTGGAAAATATGTTAATAATAACCAGAAATTGTAGGAGATTTGTACATATAGAGCATATACAAAAATATTAGTGTATTTTAGTTTTAATGGAGTTAAAATTAAGTAAATATCGTAATTTTATATAAAATAAATATTAAAGATAGTAGCTTGTAATGGAAATATTAAATTGTAGAGAAAAAATAGTTTTTACTTATACTTTAAATAAATTGTTCGCAAGGTTGCAGAATCATCCCACATTATCGTCCATACTCGCAATATGACCATAAATTTTTCAAATTTCAGCCCAAAAGTCTTATTAAAAGAATCAAAGTCGATAAAAATGTTGTCGCATAAGTCCGAATTTCTTCAACAAGCACTTCGCAAAGTTTCATATAAATTAAGACAGAAAACGTAATCTCTTTATATATAATTAATCAATATTATAATAATTATGGCTGAGTCCAGAACGCCACTACTGGAGAATTGTATTCTTTATATATGTTCAAATATCATATACTTGGATTCCAGTGATATTTTAATAAGCGCTTTGAAGAAGAAATCCTTTTTTTGTTAAGCAAAAGCCGTCCATTCGGAAGTTATAAACTTCGCAAATGCCTTGATCGAGTGCCGAGAATATAATTTCTTAATTTTTTGATATAATATTTCCATGGACTGAATACTATAAATTGCGYATCGAAAAATGTGTATATGTGTAAAAGTACGTAGAAAATTTCCACCTATGCCTCAATAAGAGGCTCTAAAAGACCAACAGTCGAAAATATTTTTGACCATAATAAAAATTTTGTGTACAAATTAGTAACACAAATCTAATATCGCCTGATTTCAGATTAAATACTTGAACAATTACCTACAAATGGATTAAACGGGGCGCATATCATATACCTTGCATATAAAAATCCTCCTACAGTAGTTTTAGTCGGTTCATAGGCAAGGTGAAAGTGAAACAAATATTCCGAACAATATATACTAACAGTTTTTTTTTTTTAGTTTAAATCGAATTAAAATTCATACAATTTAATAATAATTAATATAGTATATATGCATATTTAGATAATATAATACAGAAACAAATATAACAAAAATTTCTTTAATAATGTAAATCGTTTTACACATAAAAATCAATCAGAAGAAAAATATGAAATTTTTGCGCGAAGAAAAAACTGTCAAAAAAAAAGGAATAAATTGCATTTGATAAAAAGTTCATTGGATCACGTGCAATTTTGTTATAAATTTGATTTTAGTATTAAATTTTTAATCGTTCACTTTCAGCGGCTTTATTGTGTTAATGGAATTTCCTTTTAATTTCGCCTAATTTTAATGCATTRTAACTTCTATTTTAATTATCCCTAAACCCGATCAATAAATTACAACATTATCGAGCTTTTTTGCCAGCACATTACTAAATTCGTAATCGTGCGAGATKGTAATGAAATCCAAACTTGTCTCCAAACTACTGTAATAATAAATTCTCACATACTATAATTCATTGAGCGTAATATAAAATAGCAATAATTTAATCTGCTCATTTGATTGGTGATATGTKGTTCAGTCGCAAACGCTCATGCGAATACACAATATTGCATTGAAGCTATATATTTACAGCGGCATTTGGCTTCATTTTGCCCCTTGTAATTATAAATTGTTTTCCTTTTCGGACTTACATAAATGGAAAGTCCTATAAACAGTTTTTATATGTGCATATTATGTACTTCATTTGATTGCGCTAAAAGGCAAATATTCGCATAGCTTGTGATTTTTTTATAATGTTACTATATACATATATAAAAATTGAAGCACAGTGGGTAAAAAGCCATTTCCGCCATTTAGAAATTCTAAAAATAAAAATTTTATCAGAATATTTATTTAGTAGAAATATATCGAAATTGCATTGCATCGTCCTGGTTCCTTCCTGCACCGCATATGTAACATTTCTATCTCTTAATCATACATATGTATGTAGGTTACCTTTTAGATTTTGGAATTTGACAACCCTAATGTGGCAATCTGGCAGCTTACAGCGTGATCGTAAAACTTAATATTTTGCATGTTACATACTCAGAAAGTTTTGAGCGTTATGAGCGCTATTTSTGTAGTTAACAATAACTTAAAATATTCGTCTCGAAACAAAAATTAAATCGCGAATTTTTTCGTTTTTTTTCAACTTCCGGCGTGGATTTACTCGGCAAGAATTGATGGATTGTTTTAATTAAATTTTAAACCTAAGTCGTCAAAATCATGTTATTCCGGAAGCTATTAATRCCGTACGCAAATTAATATTTCAATATCGTCAATGTGGGATATCGTGGGATAGAGACGACTGTTATCATTTGTGGGATCAGCTTACATAAAAAAATGTTCCACATTAGATCCCACAAAATTTGTCAACGGCTCTAAAATGTTCGTATCGCAGTTCCAAGCAAATGATAAAATGAAAAAGAAACTTAACATGTTACAACCATACAAGAACAACGCAGAGCAGTAAACTCTGTGTGGTATATAACCATTTTTTTGTCGGTTGTCTTTCAAGAAATCAAGAAAACCAACCGCAAAAGACGGCTCACTTTTCGCCACGACAATGCGAGCTCTTACAAATCGTCCATCAACAAAAGTACGTACATTTTTGAGCATTCAAAACATCAAAAACATTCAACGTATAATTCAGACTTGGCATTGACACCTTAGAGGCGGGTAATTATTTCAGAACGCGTGTTTTGGAGATACCTCAATCAGAGCTGCTTCGACATGTGCGTCGTTCGAACGCATGCAAAAGTTGATCTCATTAGAGAATATTTTGAAAAACAAGAAAATGATTTTTGTTAATTAATACATATTTGTTTTTGTCTCCTTGTCCCGAAATATAAAAGACAACCTACTACTCAGTCAATCAGCATGATATAGAAATTATGGGGTACTCAAAATAGATAAATCTATTTTTATTATAATTAAATAAAGTAAAGTATGATTATTAACAAAATTAATTTCTATTTAGTATTTTTAATAATAAATCGCTATTATTTATATAAAATATGAAGATCACGCATCAAGCATTAAAAAATAGTAGCATAAAATATAAATTAACTGTAATTGAAATTCATAAAATTTGTAAATATAAAAAAATTAATAGCAACGCACTTAATTAATAATGTAGAAAATATAATAAATATCACAACTTTTACTTTTATAATAATATTTCCAATATCAATACACACTTAAGAAGCCTTTTAAATAAATATTTAATACAATTAATGCATAAAACGTTTAGTGCAGCAATTCTTTTCTCTTTTTCTGGTTCTTATTATTACAGGTTTCAGACACCAATAAAAGCCTTCACCTGCCTGACAACAGCAAGGTAAGCGATTTTTCCTCAAACACATTTATTAACTACTGTTTTTGATTCATTTTTATATGCTTCGAAGTATGAATATTTGAGTTATTTAAATGTGTTATGATAAACACAAAAACGCATAAAAAATGGCAAAAAACACTTAATAATATTAATAACAAATTTACACGTTCTATCAATTCAATTGGCATGTGTTTTTAGTATAAAAATATAAATTTGTACGACTGTTTCAATAATTATTCAACGGTTTTTGTATCTGCATGTAAAAAATTGGCATCGTGCTTCCAAATTCACACTTCAAAAATCATACACACATGAATCAAATTTATAATTTTTTTTTTTTTCAAACTTTGAACTTCAAAATGCTTTTCGTTTATTTAAGAATAGATAGATACAAGCTATTATATTAAATATAAAAATCATAAATCTGAATACGAAAAAATGATGTGAGCTTCATTATATTTAAATTTTTATTGTTTAAAAATAGTAACAACAAGTAAGGAAGGGCTAAGTTCGGGTGTCACCGAACATTTTATACTCTCGCATGATAAAGTGATAATCGAGATTTCATTATCCGTTATTTACATATTTTTTTATTTTGCTGTACATTAGTTAGATTAGATCAATTTGTGTACTTTGAGTATTGAATTGTATTTTCATTTACTTTAATTGCATTGAAAAGTTATAGTCCGATCACGACAATTTTTCCTCAAGGGAAAACCTCAGCTCAAATACCGTATTTGTGTAAAGTTTTATTCCGCTATCATCATTGGTTCCTAATGTATATATTATACAGAGAAGGCATCAGATGGAATTCAAAATAGCGTTATATTGGAAGAAGGCGTTGTTGTGAACCCATTTCACCCATATTTCGTACATGTCATCAGGGTGTTAAGCAAATATTACATACCGAATTTTATTGAAATCGGTTCAGTAGTTCCTGAGATATGGTTTTTGGTCCATAAGTGGGCGTCGTCACGCCCATTTTAAATTTTTAAAAAAAGCCTGGGTGCAGCTTCCTTCTGCCATTTCTTCCGTAAAATTTAGTGTCGTTAGTCGGTTAACACACTTTTAGTGATTTTCAACATAACCTTTGTATGGGTGGTGGGCGTGGTTATTATCCGATTTCTTCCATTTTTGAGCTGTATATGAAAATGCCTGAAGGAAACGACTCTATAGAGTTTGGTTGACATAGCTGTAGCAGTTTCCGACATATGTACAAAAAACTTAGAAGGGGGCGGGGCCACGCCCACTTTTCCAAAAAATTATGGCTAAATATGCCCCTCCCTAATGCGATCCTTTTTGGATCCTTATTTATGGCTTAGTTATGACACTTTATAGGTTTTCGGTTTTCGCCATTTTGTGGGCGTGGCAGGGGTCCGATTTTGCCAATCTTCGAACTCAACCTTCTTATGGAGCCAAGAAATACGAGTACCAAGTTTCATCATGATATCTCAATTTTTACTCAAGTTACAGCTTGCACGGACGGACGGACAGACGGACAGACGGATTTCAACTCTACTCGTCACCCTGATCATTTTGGTATATATAACCCTATATCTGACTCTTTTAGTTTTAGGACTTACAAACAACCGTTATGTGAACAAAACTATAATACTCTCTTTAGCAACATTGTTGCGAGAGTATAAAAATTCAATTTAATACAAAATATTCCTATATATATCAGTCAGGTGAAATATTAAATACATACATCACATTTCACTACCAGTGAAAAATTGGTGTGAAACTTCTAAACTTTTCTTGAAACTACATAAATATATATTAACTTGAAAGATTTTAGAACGGAAGTAGTTATATACTATAATATATATTATATAGTATAATTTTTCAATATTATTTTATAAACTACTTAATTAWTTATGCTTAGAAGGCATATTGAAAAGTAACGTTTTAAGGGAAATCTGATTTGTTGGGAAAAGTCCGATTTTACTATGCAACTTTYGTAACGTTTAAAAACGATTATGTCGAATCCCAAACTTTTCGTAGATATTTTGAAAATAAGTCTAAATCTCACGATTGCTTTTCAGAGGTAYCTTTCAGAGATAGATATCTCCATACCCTGGGCTAACTTTATATCTTAGAGAGGCTTTGAAAACAATTCCAAGGCGAGCTCATGCATTTCGTCAATGCGTTAGGAGATTTGATTTGTTGAATTCATCAATTTGATTTGAAACTGAAAACGAACAAAAAAGAAGAATATTGGCATTTCAATTTAAATTAAAAACCTTCCTTTTGGTTGCTTTCAATTTAAAGCGAGTTTCAGCGTTTACTTGCTTTAAAGCGTTGCTTTATGAAATTCTTGCTTAAATTTCTGCTAAATTGCACACAGAAACAATTACAACTGCCTACCAGCGAGCAACTTGACTTTCGAAAATGTCTAAAAGGGAAGTGAATTTGCATTGCCTTGTATTTTTCATTCAAAATCGCAAATGTGCGGAAAACCGAAATAAAATGGTTCTTAGGCAAAATTTACAAATAGCAAGAACAGTCCCCTTGGTGGCTCTCGGTGCTTGCTTGCTGAAGTGTGCGTATAGTGGGTGTGACTAAGCCATTTTCACTATACAAAATTAATTTGCTTCAAACACGCAAAGTGTGAACTAAAAATTATGCCAAAAACACGAAGAAGGACAAAGACACCACACACATAMAAGTACATACATATGCAAGTATGTGCGGGTATTTCCTAGCTGATTGTTGTTTCGTTTTAAAGCCTTAGGTGGTTCGACCAAGTCGAAWCGATTCACCAATGTTATTAGAAATTTGTCGAAATTTCCATTGTTTGGMCGAAAAATTCAAAAAACAAAAATGAACAAGAATGAAAATAGAAAATGGCCTGCATGCACTGTCTACGGCAAATATGTGCGAATTTGTTCAGCCAGCCAGATAAAATGTAAGCAGACTTCGAACGCCTTCTTTGCGCTTTGCTCCTTAACACAAGCACCTACAAATGCTTCTCCATATGTACACACACAAGTGCAYGCCCTTTGCTACCATTAAGTCAAATTTGTATGCACATGTATGGSTGCGTGTTTGCTTATTTAAACGTATTATGGTCTGTTATTGTTTCATGCTGTTATGTAATTTATTAAATACATAAACACATTCTAAAACCGCCTTAATCGTTACACAATATGCTGAGAGAATACAAGCTTATGCAATTGCAATCCCAGTGACGCACAGAAGTGGTCCGAATAAGAATGAGGTAGTTTGTTTAATTGCAAGCAAAACTCGCAAAACTAAAACATTTTTGTCGTCRGAAATGCAACTTCAAATAAATGTCAACTTTAGCAATAAAATATTAATTTTTGTCTAAAACGAACATTGCCTTGAATTACTTCACTTGTTACTAATGGCAAACACGTAGAGTGCTTTGAGTGTCTGGTTATCACTTAGTGGATCACAGTTTTAAATCTTGAGTGTAACCAAGTCACAGCTTAACTGTAATTATATTTCTATTAATGTTTAAGCCTGCRTATACACTGCTAAACCTCCTAGGGTGTTGCTAATATGAATGATTTCTCTTACAATTAGTCGTTAAGCATGTGGAGTTCACCGTGCCACGTGACAGCAGTGAGGTTTATATTCATCATCACAAAGTCATAATGGTCTATATAATACAGAATCTTATTTTGCCTTTCATTAATCGCTTGTAATCAGAATTCAATTGGCAAAGGAATTCGCTTATGTTCTCTACTCCAAACTRTGACATTTGGGAGGGTCTTTCTTCAAAGAACACATTGTTATTATCTTTGGGATATAATGCAGAGAAGTCGGCGTTTTGTCCTTCCCATAGTTGTTATTAATTTGAAAGCAGCACGGTTTTGGGAGTGAGAATCTTATATAATAAAAACCAGTTGACAATCCTTCAAATAAAAAATTATAATTTTGTGTAGCCATCCAGTTGAAAAATTGTGTCTTTGGTTATTATCGCGTATAATACTTACTGCTGGGTATTAGAATATAGAATGTACATTTAGTTGGTTGTATATATTTATTATTCATATATGCTATGCCATTCCTTGTATAAATGTAACAAACAGTAAATCAGTTCGATTCAATCGCTTGCAGATCAAGCAATTTCTAACTGCAGGCCATGAATACGATTTCATTGTATCTGCRCTCTAAACAAGCGCTCATCTATACAAACATACATGAAGAGTTAGTTCTACACATACATATGTAAACATGTGCATGCTTCGAAGCGGCCTTAAATGTGTGAGATTTGGGTGCGAAAATGGATGTGCAATTGTGCAGAACACATGAGAGAATTCCATGAGAGTACGCACATAGGCATASGTAAATATATAAAGTTGCATCAGATTGTTTCTACAACTACATACATTTTGTAAGAATGAAAGGGAAGGCAGTAGAACATACATGTATGAACAAGGGGGTACTCCAAGCAGTAACTGCTGCCACTACAAGCAGCTTAGGACATAGGGTTGGAGATAGAGCTTGAAATTTTTAAAATATTTAAAATATTTGAAATTCTGCACAATTCGCCCACTATCTTTGCTTTTGTAAAAAAAAAAAATATAAAAATGATTTTGCATCAAAATGCTCTAAGATATTGGAAAAATTTCTTGAACTAGTGATATGTAGGTTACATTATCACAATCATTGACTATTTTATTATTCAGCTGATATATTGACAAAAATCTTGCCTATAATTTCTTCAGCTCCTAAGTGTATGCTAGAAAATTTATAATGCTGTTAATTATATGTTACTCATAGGTTTAACGGTCGAATTAGAAGTACGGAATATACAATTTTTTACGCCGGCGAACCAAAGCGAAAATTCGATATCGAAATTTTGATCGATTGAGTTCGAAAATTTATCTAATAACAACAGTTTGAGAATATTTATTTTTAGACAAAAATTATATCCAAGCAAAAATATTCCAAACACTTCTAATTCGAAATATCGGTTATCTTTACTTTAAAAACCGAGATTCGAGATATTAGACRTTTTTATATTTGACCCTTTTCATCAAACTGAAAGTACTTCGCTTCTWCTCTTATTTTTTCTTTGTGTCACTGCTGGTCTTCACAGTTTTTTTCCTATCAACTGAAATCCAATTCAATACTCACATACATATATATCCAACATACATATGCCCGATTGTATGTGTGTGTGCGACGACGCATTCACTTAATTTCCTGCCTTAAGCTTCAATCGTCCGGAGTTTCAATCTTCGCTGCCGACAGGCATCTTAAAACAAATTAAATTACTTTAACTGAAGCACGAGTACTTGAATCGTACAGTCAATAACATGTCGTTACAAGTGCCGTGTTCGGATGCATATATATTCGTATAGGATTTGCATATAATATATTGATAATTGAATATATTTACATATGTGTATATATGGTGTATAACTGTTGTACCATCTTTTACGCCGTTTGGGTAAAAATGCATATACACACATATGTATGTATGCATGTAGAGCTATTACTCAACTGCAGGTGGCTTCAGATTGCTATTCACAGCTAAAGTTCTTGAAAACAACAATTGGATTACTATCCGAACAAGTCTTACTCTATTGAGCCAATAAAATGTATATTGCTTTGCAAAATACAGCAGTTACTCGATTGGTGTAACACGTCGGAAGTAGTGATATATAAATATACAAACAATTATCGAATAGAAATGCAGAGGTTCCTGACTGAAAGTTTCGAAATGCTTCGTTTGCGATAAATGAGACTAATTCATAAAAACCATAGAAACATATATTCTGGAGTTGCAAAAGAATACACTGTAGGTCCTCGATTGTTAAAGGGTGATCCATTTCGCGGAAACTTCAATATTAACAGTAAATGCTTACTAGCATTCGAAAGAACTTTCCTTGGCATCAATTTCTGGAAGATTAGCTCTTTCAAATGTTGCCCGTGGCTACGCCTCAGATGGTCCAACCGCTGAGTCCAATTTTCGATAACTTGTTCCAGCATTTCGACTGTTAACTGGCGAATGACGGGCTTGGTGTTTTGCTCCAAAGCCTGAATCGAAGCGGGATTGTCTCTAGACTTTACATGTCTGCACAGAAAAAAGTCTAACGTTGTGATATCATATGATCTTGGTGGCCAATTGACCGAACCAAAACGTGAAATTATCTGCTAACTGAAGTGGTCTCTCAAGAAATCCATTGATTTGTGCGAGATGTGAGCAGTGGCGCCGTCTAGTTGAAATCWAATGTCGGCAAGCTTCAATTTCAGTCATCAAATAGTCGGTTATCATGACATCATTTCTGAAGAAATATGGACTGATGATTCCACTGGCCCACAAACCACACGAAACCGTTGTTTTTTTCTAGATGAAATAGMCGCTAAACCAGTTTATAGTTTAGCTGATTCTTATGCAAGACAGTGWTCAGAAAAAATATTTTGTAAATTTCACTAAAACTCTACGAAAACCAACTCTGGCTTTTCTCAGCTGTTATTTACTTATATTCTTTTCTAGAAAATCCGACAAGTTCGATTATAATGATCAATCTACTCATTCCATCATTAGATATCTCACACTCACTTATTATTACTTTATGTTTATGRAAATCACGACCTGTGAAGGAAGGCGTGGCTATTTATTAAAGAGTTACGCCCCACTTTGTTGTTGCTCTGAGGGCAATATTACATAGGCACATTGCTATAGGTAATTTTGTTATTATTCCAGCGGTTTAGTTATATTTTGTTTTTGTTGTTGCGAATACTTATAGTCGATGAACTTTAATGACTTTTAAATTGTATGACTATTTGTTATGGTGCTGCACTCGGGGCACGGGTTTTAAAATGCATTGCAATTACTTATTAGTGCTGTTGTTGTTATTTGTGCTTGTTATTGTTGCTTTTGCATTAGTTTAACTGTGTTTATAAAATCTCTGGCTATTATTTTCACTAATACTCCATGCACAGCGAGTGAAAACGCCCCACTCCACTCAATAACACCAACACCGACGCACACACACACACACGTGCACTCATGAGCCTCAGCTTTGCGGCGCTTTTGTTTACAATTATTTGCGACTAAGTACTTGAGAGTACCGTTGTTAATGGCGCATTTGACTCTCACTCATTTTAATAATAAATGCAATTACCARAACAATATGTGGCTATGCATGCATGTACATATGTATGTGTTGGAACTGTTACAAATTCCATGTGCTAAGCCCGTTCGCAGCTGTTTATTACAATATTTGTTTGGTTATTTTCGTTGGCTTTCAGCCAGTGCCAATGACACGCGAAGTTGTCAACAACAAATGTACAATATTAGACATATGTTTAGGTATTCAAACTGAAACCGGTATGACAGACGGACATTTGTGGGAAAGTACTTTCATTCGCGCCCTGATATTGACTCACTATGGACCCCACTCAGTTGCCCTTAGGACCATGTTTCATAGAAATTCYCAAAGCTCACTACTTCCATCACTGTGTGGGAAAAACTGCCATAAGGTAAATTTTTTGTTTATTTTTTGTACTCACCTCCTTAAATAGAGTGGTGAAAATGGCGCAGCTACTCCACTTTTGAATAATAGTGAGAGATTCTAGGTCGCGGAGTTATAATATTGGAATGACCTTTGCAGGCAAGTTGTTTTGAATGCGTCACTATTGCTCGGCAGTCTTGTGGTTTTAACGCGCAATTGCTGCATATAAAATTCTAAATGAATTGTTTATAAATTCACAAAAAAGAGGATTCAATATAATTTTTTCACTCGCAAACTTACTTAAGTTACATAAATCACAAGTCGAACACATAACTTCTTTATAGAGATGCCATGTGGCATGAGTTTACAGATCAACCTTTCTACAAAAGGGATTAAAACATCCTTTTTCAAAGTGAGATTAAAACGATCCTAACAACAGCTTGAGTAACTGACTTGGAAATACATGGTTTGTCCGGAAAGTAATAGGATTGATTTTTTGTCGCCGCGACTGTATTTCGGAGTGTGCGCGCACCGACTGGATTCGGTGGAGAGCGTTCTTAGCTAATGAACGAGCTGCTGGTCAGTTGCCTCCGAACACTTGGAGAATCATGAGCAACATTTTCACGCAACGTGTTGCTGTGAGTGGTACAAGCCGATTCATTCGTTATAGCAGAGGTACAYGATTAAATTCTGTGTGAAATTCAGTAAATCTGCGACAGAGACGTTTGATATGATCAAGCAGGCTTATCTAGATGTTGCTTTAGCAAGAAGTGATGCGTTTCGGTCGCACCAGGCCTTTTTGKAGGCCCGGGAAGAGGTTGCCGATGAAAACSGGAAGAATGAGCAAATACAAAATGAAAACGGTGCTCATTGTCTTTTTCGATTTCAAAGTCATCGTCTACCATCAATTTGTTCCTCTTGGACAAACCACCACGCCAAATTTTACGTGAAAGTTCTCAAGAGACTCAAATGAAGGGTCAATTGGATCGGGCAAGACATGTCAGCCGATTGAAAGTTCCACCACGACAACRCYCCGACTCACGCCGCCTTTCTTGTAAACAGCTACCTAACCCAGGTCGGCATTTCAATGCTTCCGCAGCCGCYCTACAGCCCRTRTGTGGCCCCCGGACTATTTTATGTTTCCTTGCCTGAAAGGKCCGTTGAAAGCCTAGMATTTTGAGAYGAAGGAGGGAATCCAAACAGCATGAAGCTCGGCTTTCAAGGCTATTATCTAGAATTAGCTTTTCGCGACGCCTTTAATGTTTGGAAATCGCGCTGGCAGCGCAGAATATTAACGATTGGTTCAATACATTTTTTAAATCGACTCMGTCCTAGTASTTTYYGGAAAAACTGGGCTTTCTTTTGCCTTCCTATTATTTTAATTGCTATTTGGAAAAAAAAAATACTAAAATTCAAAATTCCTGTCTAGTTCAGAGTTTATATATAGAGTTGATTGTATTGATATATATATACTATATACTATATACTACATACTATATACTATATACTATATACTATATACTATATACTATATACTATATACTATATACTATATACCATAAACTATACCTACTTCATTTTATCGTCTTTTCTCATATCTCTTCTTCCACATTTTTCTATCAAAAGCATTAATGATTAGTCGTCTTCTGTTCGCTGTGTTGATTTCCTGCTTTCTTGCAAAAAATTTACACGTGAAAGTAACGACAGTATCACATATATATGGGAAGCCAAGCAAGCCTTCTCCTNGAAGGAGGGAATCCAAACAGCATGAAGCTCGGCTTTCAAGGCTATTATCTAGAATTAGCTTTTCGCGACGCCTTTAATGTTTGGAAATCGCGCTGGCAGCGCAGAATATTAACGATTGGTTCAATACATTTTTTAAATCGACTCMGTCCTAGTASTTTYYGGAAAAACTGGGCTTTCTTTTGCCTTCCTATTATTTTAATTGCTATTTGGAAAAAAAAAATACTAAAATTCAAAATTCCTGTCTAGTTCAGAGTTTATATATAGAGTTGATTGTATTGATATATATATACTATATACTATATACTACATACTATATACTATATACTATATACTATATACTATATACTATATACTATATACTATATACTATATACCATAAACTATACCTACTTCATTTTATCGTCTTTTCTCATATCTCTTCTTCCACATTTTTCTATCAAAAGCATTAATGATTAGTCGTCTTCTGTTCGCTGTGTTGATTTCCTGCTTTCTTGCAAAAAATTTACACGTGAAAGTAACGACAGTATCAYATATATATGGGAAGCCAAGCAAGCCTTCTCCTCTTTAAGTTTTTAGTGCAATTAATTATCATGCAGCGAATGAAATGGTAATTTTCCTTTATATTATATTATTCAYTGGCATATTTCTATTTAAGAGTGGCACTAACCCCTTTCCAAATCCGATCATTTTAGCATCCTAAAGCAAGTTTTGCATTACTTCCGTTCTCCAGCTTTAATAGTTTCCTTTTATTATATTAATGTCATCCTGTTTCATATGCCATTTGTTTTCTCACACAGTCTTCTTGTATTCTTCTTCCCCTCCTCTTTTTAACTCAATAATTACATTAATTTTTCTAGAAGCTCATTAGTTATTTGTTTACTATTTAATATGATTTTTTAAAGTGAGTAAAGTAAATGAAAATAAAAGTTGCGATGCAATAGTTGGATAAGAATGTGTTAATTCACGCGCAAAGTGACAAACAACACGAACGCAATGAAAACAGTCGCCTGATGACCGGAAAAATGCGCCATGCAACGGCTATTCCCTGTGCGCAATTATATTGTTTGTTTGTATGTGATACTTCGGCCACAGTGGAAAAGTATATTGTGATAAATGACATTACATTAAATTTATTATTACGTAATTGCAGAGTTGGTTTGTGCGCGTGTGCGCGTGTGCGCTTGGTGCCATATATAATTGCTCTTATTTCCTGATTAACTAATTATTATTCAAATATGACTTAAATGGATTGTGAGATTGTTTAAAATAATATTAATCGTTTCACCGTTATTGTTGAGATTGACTGCACTCACTATTATGAGCGTATGAAATATGACATATAGTGAAATGGGTTGCCGACTAACCTAATGGAAATGAAACAGATGCTATTGAAGCAGTTCTTTTCTTATATTGTATTATATGCTTTTTCCTTTACTGACCGCCATACCACTATACGGCCTTCGCCCTTAAGTTAAAATTTTTTAAATTTATTATTTCCGATGCACAGCTCGCCTCTTTGCCTTCAAGCGATGTACATATATTCTACTTCTAGAATTGCTCCTAACAACATATAGCCGCCAAAATGTATGCTTCTAAAATATATATAAATAGCAAATACACTTGGCGAGCGCCTAAAAATAGTAAAATAATTTTTTTTTTACATTTCATTGCCTATTTGCTGCCACACTCAGAACAGTTATTTGCTGCAAATACAACTGCTCCCGCGGGTCCATCGTTGTAGTTGKTATGCATTCACCCAAAAATTACAGCTACGCAAAACAAAGTGATACATACAAGCAACAGCAACAACAACAACAACGAAATCATAAAATTTTGTAGTAAAGTGTGGCYCATTTTCGTATCAATTTCATATCGTTGCTGCTTTATCAACAGTTTTTTGAGATCACTGCTTATGTGTGTTTCAGCAGGCGGCAGCACACAAGCCATTCAACGCAACTCGTATGCACACATATATTTTAGGCCAAAAAACAGCAATTCACCCGCAGCATACCAGTGTGCCTGCCGAATTATCCACATTTCTCCTACTGCTTGCCACACCCCTTTTTTTTTTTTTTAGCTGAGTGCGGTTGTTATGTTGTATATTTAACACAATTTTTGTTTTCACATTTTTGACCTAAAGGCAAGCGCAACAAACACACTCAAAGCTATTAGGTCCATATATAGCAAAGCACACACACACGTCTGTGAATGTAGATCGTCAAACACGCCTTCTCGCTAAGCAAAAAATCGTCTGCAGGCAATAAATGAGTGTGCAATGGCAAAACTGCGAGGAGAAATTTAAATAAAGTATAAAAAGTAGAAATTTTGTTCAGGAAAAAGTGGAAATTTAACAACTTCCGGCATAAATTAAATTTTGAAGTGCAAATGTATGTGCCTGCGTGTGTTTGTGCTTGGAGGTTTTTCATGAGTTTGCAATTGTTGTTGTTGTTTGTGTCAAATTTTGCGCTTATCGTTTTGTGGTTGCGTATTTTTGTGCATAAAATGAACATTCTTCCGTTTGGGGCATATCCTTGTTGCTCATTTTCGTGTTCCGTCCAAAGTAGAGTCATTAAGGGCATGCTTCAGCGTGAAGATTTGTGGTATTTTTTATGTGCATGTATATTACTGTGGGCAAAAAATAATCACACTTTTTAATTTTATTTTTTTTTATTTCAAAACTAATTTTTTACTAAAATGCTGTTTTTGTTGCCATGTTTTTGTGAAATAGCAGTAAAGGGATAGTGGAAGTATTATAATTAGTTTGTATTTATAACGGTTGAGTTTAAATGTAAAACAATCAAGGTCATAAACTTTTTGTTTTTAATCGTTTTTATATTCCCTAGAACTAAAGTGATACATATATACATATATATTAAGAGTATATTTTTGTTTGAATGAGTAAGTTTGAAATCTTATTTTTATTGAAAAGGAGCGAAGTTAAATCAAATATTTAATGTCGCTGTGAACTTTCGTAGTTATGAGAAATTAAAAATAACGGCATATACATATACTTACAGGAGTAGAGAATGTTAATTTTCTTATTTATTATTTTTGTTCTTTGTTAAAGTTTGTAACGCGAGATTATTTTACGAATTAAGCCATATGCAAGTTCTTTCACTTCTTCAAGCCATTTCATGTAATCCTAAGCAACTACTAAACCCCTTTCACGGTATGGGGTATATTATGTTTGCCACGAAGTTTTTTTACACCCGAAGGAAAAGTCGAAGACCTCTAAAAGTATGTCTAACGATCGGCATAAAGAGCTGAATCACCATGTCCGTCTGTATATACGCGAACTAGTCCCTCAGTTTTTGAGATATCRCCCTTCTCTTCTCAAGAAGCTGCACAATTGTCGGAATCGCCTATATTGGACCCTTATAGCATATATCTGTAATATAAACTCAATAACCAGAACTACGTCCTTGTACGGAAAACTTTTATATTTGCCGAGATATCTTTRCAAATTTTAGCACAGATTGCAGATCGGAGCATTACACCATATAGCTATTATACAAACTGAACAATCAAGAAAGATATTCCAGCTTTCTTAGTTCCAAGGTTTGTAATTATCTGGACTTTATCAAATCGAACTGAATTTTCCAGATTTGAAAAAAGCTACTTTTTTGAACGAGGAACTCCCTAAYAATATCATATAATAGTTCAACCCCATATAATGTCTCCTCTTCTCATCGTTGCATTGTTGAAACCCTGCTCTAAAGCCAAACAACGAATTTCTGGTTACATTTTATCGTTCTATTTTCAGGATCCTTCCTCTTTGCGCTTGTTCATATGTACTAAATCGGTCAGTRGGCCATTTAATTTCCTGTCATTGCATTTACGAAAAATCAGATTCGATCAAATGTTTCAAATTCCATTCAGCGTGCTTAATTTATTCCTTTAGAGTGTATACACATACACATGCGAACATATGTATATAAAGGCGCTCTAAAATAGAGTCTCGCTTATACACAATTTATTCGAAATACAATGCTTTTGAGTGCGCATAATTTCCCAAACTGTTAAAAGAGAACATCACTCATCTATACGCATACATTCACATGCACACATCAGCTTAGAGTTGCATGTGTGAGTGTGTGTGGCGTAAGCCCTTCTCAATGCAACGCAACAACTGCCTCAAATTAGSGGGCTGTAAAATGGACCATCCAAACAAAGGCTGAAATACCTGTATTGAAACAATAGCAACAAGTACAGCAAATATAATGTATTCTTGCGCTTTTAGTCGATGGTGATTTGGAAACATTAACTGACCAATATGGTCATTGAAATATCAACTCTGTACTTCTGACCATCAGCTCTTACCGCACACATACTGTCGCACGTGCTCACAGCCATTTTATTGCCGCTTCATATGCATATTTTCAATTTCCAAAACTCGCTATATTCGCCCCAGTTTTAGCATAAATTATCGTAGTCGCATTCGGTTTGTCGCTGGACCAACAGCCGTGTGGGTGTGTGTGTGTGTTCCATTGTTGGTCAGCGGTGCTTTTCACTCGTCCTTTTTGCCACTTTTCAGTATTGTTGCACGTCAATTGCTGGCTTGTCCTTTGTTTCGTTTGTTATGGTTCATTCAACCGCTGGGAATTTGGAGTGTTTTATGACACATTTTAAATTGAAAAGTGTGGCCAACGCGGTTCTCGTCAAATTTGCATATAATCGCAAGCTCATTCGCATGCATACCTATGTATTAGAGTGTATATATAATTATATTGTGTGACAAAAGGTTGGGCTTGGTCCTTTTACATATTATATATWTGTATGTATATGTATTTGCCGAGACGGCTTAACAGACAAAACCGGATTCAAAATTACTTTACATATTTTTTATTTGTTGTCTACCGTTAACTTTTTGTACTGCTCCTTTAAATATTATTAAATTTTGATATTTTCTTTTCAAGCTGTTTGACAATGTGAGTTTTTTTTCTAAGGCATTTTCGATATTTACTACGGAAGTTTGCTAAAATTCAAGCCTAAATTTTTGCAGTGTTTCAATTATTGTTTTGAGTTTTTTGAGCTTCTGAGATGTGTACAGAATTTTATTACTATTGGCATTTTTAATAGAAATATATGTATGTATGTCTGTACGCATTGTTAAAAAAAAGTATACTGAAGGTTTTATAAAATGAGTTTTTAACATATTTTTCTCTATTCCTTAGTTTTTGCTTTGAAATATTTACCTTTTTCAAATTTAGCATACAAATTTACATTGCAATTAAAAGTTTTGTTCACACCTATGGCGAAAGCAAGCTTCCCAARCCCACTTTTTTACTACTTTAGCTGGCTTAAAATGTTTTATAGCTTATTTAATAACCCATGCACAAACTTTTTGAAAATTTCAATAAAGTGTATTCTACTCTTGTGTATGAGTAAATGTGTATTGAGCCCAAAATATTATATAGTTTGGTTTACCTTTTCTTAAATTACCACACATGATAAAACCTTGAACAACTATTCCTTTGCGAAAACTATAAAATGGTCTGCGAATTTGAAATATCTCTGCGGTGGTCACATTTTCACACATATGGTATATTCAGTTTATTTTAGCARGTTTAGTTTAGTTCTTAAACGAAAAGTTACGTATACGCCCCGTGCTGTTTTGCCTTACATGCGGAAGGTTTGCTATAAGCGTTCTTTTGTTAGCTCGCTTGCAGGTTTATAAGCAAGTTATAAGAGTTTATGAAATACTAGAGCAACACAATAATAATTTAAAAGCTTCAATAGTCTTTTATAAAATATTTTATGAAACAAAGTTAAATCAAAAATGAMCTCTTCTTGCACACTACACAAAGATTCCTAAAGTTGCTAAATTTTTAGTAAAAGTAAAAAGCGAACTTAATTTGCTGATTTTTAAATTTTCAAATAACTTTTACCYAAATGTTAGCCCTATCACACGATTAAGTAAGCCATTAATATGCCTTGCATACTTTTACGCACTTCATTCATAATTTCACATTTTTCTACCCGTGACTTAAGTACTTCCCTCACCTTCACGCACGCACGTAGTCCATGCATACAAAGCCTGCCGCGAAAATAAAATTCTCTTTTAATTTTTAATGGGCATTCAGTGTTATAATTTGAATTTCCATGGCATAATGTGGCCGCTGACTCGATAAGAGTAGCATTAATATACCAATATACAAACATATAAAGCATGTTGCAGACTTGCTTGTATATAACCAGTTAATGTTTATTACAATTAYAGTAAACGTACATATTTGTACGATAAGTACACATATATATATATATTCACACACGATGATGTGCTTAAGTGTCGATAAAATTAAAATGCAGCGCACACGCTCCACACGCGTAGGCCGCTCACGTTCATATCGCTACCTAAGTAATAGTCCAACATCAGCACATCAGTAGTCATCAGATATGCACACACACACCCACCTATAAGTAATGACTTTATAGATGTGCACATGGTGACAGAAGTTGCTCTTGTCAGCTGCAGCGAAAAATGAGCAGCCTCCGCGCAAAAGAACAATAGAGTTTTCTTTCTTTATTGCTGGTAGGAAATCGAGAGTTCGTAAACATTTACACTTACTTCTCTATTTAAATAAAATAAGTGAGAAGAACCAGATTGAAATATGTATTAAAAGCAGCTCTAGAGATTTTTAACCATACACTTTCCAACCAAATATTTATGAAAGTTAGGTTACGTTGAAGAAAATTAGTGCTCTTTTGAAACAAAAACACTCAAAATCAGGAGAATTGCACTAAATAATTTCCACTGTGGTGAATACAGTATTAACGCGTTCCTTTGACTGTATCTTTGATGTGAAAAAAATTTTCGGAGATTGCTTTATTGCCTTATCTTATGGTCCATGCCAAATATCGTTAAGATATCTCGTCAAATGAAAAAGTTGTCCATACATTATACATATATATATTATATATATTTTTAAAACGTATTTTTTTTCACAAAAAATCACTGTTGATCGGATTACAAGCGACATTGTAGTAAAGATTCATTCATTGTTGGTTTTWAGCGCAAACGCTTTTAATATCTTAGTGCTCTTTGCTTTTGCACCTTTATCAGCATTGATACTGAGCCAAGCTTAAAAAACAAGTTATCACTTTAAAGGTAGATATCATCACTATATGACAATTTTTGTCATAATAAGTGGGCTCTATTCTCCAAACACATTTTCCAGAAAAAATATTAAAATTTTGCGATTTTGCCCTCCTAAAGACTGACTGTGACACTATTGTGAAGGTAAAATTTCATTTCGGTTAGAAAATAAGTGATAACACTGACAAGGTACTCCCTTTCTATTATTTATCTTTATGCCTCTATATAATATATCCCTCAATCTTCTCTCTCGTAAGCTCATCGGGACAAATAAAAATTTTCGCCAGCCCTATTCAACATACTTTTCGACGATTAAACTCATTATGCCTCATTGGCATGTTAATGGATATTTTTGTTGTATTTGTAACGTTTGTTGCAATTATTGTCATTATATGCTGTGCGTCTTCTCGCATTTTTCAATGAGCATTTACATACATACATATATACATATATACAAATAYGCCTATAWGAAGTTATATTTCCATATGYATTTGTATGTGTGTTGTTATTGCGACCGCTGTGCTATTGTGCCCACTTATTGATGAGCATGTCAATGATTTTGTCGATTAAACGCTTCAATATTTATTGCACATTACGTGCCGCCTGCTGTGCGCTCWGTTGTCGGAAATTGCATTTCAACGCAGCCAGTGGCAGTTGCAGCACGTACGAGCAGAACACGATACAGTTGAACTTCTCTATTGCGAACCACTTCRTCTAAAACGATTTAGTTTCCCAAACACTAGAACATTATTTCTTTAAATTGTCTGCATGTTTTGCTCTTGGCTTCTAGCATGACTGGATCAGAGAAGCAAAAAAATTATTTTACTGGATATTTTAACACAGATAAGAAGTATATTCAACTATTTCAAATAACCTTTTCAATAAATTCTATTTTACGGTTTTTCTGTATATTAAAGTTCATTTTGTTCCTTTGAGGTTGACTATATGGAAGCTCTACTGTATATACGTTCCCGTACGCACTGTCAACATGAAGTTTAATGCATAAATGAATTGAAGTTGTGTATGTATATATGAAATTTGAGATTTAATTGGTATTTAGGTATTATTTGTCTGGTTTTGAAGAATTTATTGCCATTTGAGTCYAAACATAAATTACTGTTATAGTGTAGTATAAATTAATTAAAATTTAAGTATAAATTTCAGTTAAATATTTTATTAGTATATAAATTAAATGACTTTCAAAAATATAAATGCATAGCTAGAATACTGTCATTCTCATTAAATATAAATTCATTTAAAGGCTACACTTGTAAGAAGACGGCAGAAATTCACAAACTTCTGCACAAACTATGCAGATGTTTTTTTAGGGACACCACTAGTGCGAAATTTCGAAAAATTTAAAATTTTCTTTGATGACACGGCTATAAAATGGCATATATGCACCTTAAAAGTGACATACTAAAGTTTTGACTGGAAATACAAAAGAAAAAAAATATTGTTACTGTCTCCTAAATTGTAGGCTGACAGTTCAATAATCTAAAAGTATWTACCTTTAGAGGTATTTTTTCTCGAAACAACATGTTTCATATTGGCTGCAGTTATAACTAGAAGTTGAATCATACAATCGCTAAATTTGTTTTTTAGTATGTATATGATTCTGAGTCCCCAATCTCCCAAGTTTTTTCTTTTTATAAAAAATTTAATTTTGTCAGTCTTCGCATTTTTGAGCCAACTTCGTTATTTCGTTGCAAAGTTTGCCCATTTTTAATTTTATTTTATTTATACAATCGAGAGTCATTRTRTAACCAATATCTTGCAGATTAAAATTCTATTTAATTTTTTTTATTTAAATCACGTAAAAGGCTGCTGTCGCTGCAGSAGTGCAGGCTTTGTTTAGTAATTTTGAAAATAGCGTATAAATTGCTAAACAATTTTTCTAAAAAGTTAAAATTAAAAATTATGCATATTTATTTATTATATGTAAGTATATTTTCACAATTCTAAACCTCCTTCAAAAAATCACTTTTTTGCTTGCTTTTCCTCTTAAGTCAGCAACCTAAATGTATAATAACTCTATTTATCTCGCTGTCTATCTATCTACTATATATGTGACCTGGTCTACGAAAAGGGAGCTAACGTGCGAAAACTAGTTTATGACTTTTTGGATTCTATCACGTGAAAAAGCATCTCATCTTCCATCCGAATCAACTAAAATTGTTTGACACCTGAGCCCCCTTTCCGTAGAACAGGTCACATATATCTATTTTTATTTATTCTCAACATCTGCTGTTTGATGCAAAGTAGCAGTCGCTAACAATTTGAAATCGACTGGTTCAATAAATAGGAAAATTTTCAAATCRTAGATTCTAAGGTATATCTTTTTTACTAATAAAATGCATTCCAAACTATAATAAGACGAAATTCTATTAGCGGTAATAGTAGTCTACATTCTACAAAAGTATGCGATATCATAATCTGCTATCAGAAGTAAAAATAATTGTTTTCATAAAAAAATTCCCTTCATTAAAAATGCAGTAGCAATTTCTTAAATTACTCTACCGAACATGCAACTTAAACTTTATATGCGCCTTAAACCACACTAGTTTGCATTTGCACTTAGCCGCACAACTGCATTCCGTATGAATTCCCCGAACATTAATCAGACGTGAAGCGCTTTGACAGTGTCAACTGCCACTGTGTCTGTCTCACAAAACACACACGCACACATGAACTTGTTTTTGCACACACACACACATATCTGCAATGCATGAGGCATATCAACCCCCGAGTGGCTTCCGCAGATGTTTCAAATTTCTTGACAAGCTGAAATCGATATGAGCGCACCGAGTAAAGCACACTTACACGCGCGCTCACTTACACGTTCAATCAAAACATGCCACTTACCCAAGCACACACATTCGCACATTCGCACATACACACAGTGCTAAGTACATGAAAATGCATTCTAACAAATAGACTCGGAACATATTTTAATATTTATTTTAGTATTTATTGGAAAATTGAGTATATAAGCCGCACATGAATAAATAAAGCTGCAAATATGGGATCTATGTCATTCTATGCAGACCAAAAGTATGCTATGAAAATTGCTGATTGCAAAAACACGCCGAAATGTTGTTGTTGTACCCCAATTAACACATAAATCAATCATATTTACGCAGTGATTGGCATAAAGTGTKGGAATTGTGAAATGTGTAATACAAAACTTAAATGACACTCTTTACTAACACTAACACTAACATAAATCGAAATACTTGGCATGCATACTTGCTGGCATTACATTTCATTAGCAACTAAGCGCCTTAACGCATCTAGCATGACGCAGTGTATTTCTTTCATTTATTTTTATTTGTGGTTAAATTATAGCGGGAAGTACCAGTAAGCACATAAATTTGCGCAGAATTTGAAGGGGCATATTCACTGTGACACAGATAAGCTTAGGAGCGAAAGCACACACGTGCGCGCAGCTGCTCACAAATACACATACACACATAAAATATTTACATSTATGTATGTATGTATGAAATACAAGTGCATTAGTGTTAGTTGGTTCATGTACGAAATTTTACGCGCTTAAGAGCTTGAATGGGCACGTATGCCTGCAATTACCAAGTGAACATTGCCTAGCAAACAACAAGAAAAATTAAAGTTTATTTATCTTGTATTTGAGATAGTGTGGCAAARAATTTCTATATTTCAGTGGCATTCTTATTCACCAAGTTTTCTGAATCGCTTCGAAAGTGGTGAAACGAAAGTGTAAGTCAATTAAATCAAATAGGTTGGCAGCATTGGAAAATAACTTCCTTATTATATTATTTAGAAGAAAAASTAACAAAAATTTGTACTCAAAATAAAGTCTATGTGGTCTCCAAATCCAAATTAAATTCTTCTATATTCTATTCTTTCAAATATCCGTGAAAAAAATCTTTTTGGAATCCTRTAACATCTGTATTTTTCCAAAAACTTTGGGCAAGAAGTAACAAGACTGTTTAATTTCAACTATTTAACAACAATTTTTCCATTAAATTTTTTGTGGGGAATCAAATTTCTGGTGCTGAAACGTTCAAACTATTCGACACTTGTTTGTCGCGAGAAAGAGTTTTTGATTGGTGCAAATTACGCAAAAAGAGTGGGGAACGCGTTGACGACGAAACACGTCAACATCAACTGACGATCAACACGTCAATAAAATAAAGAAATTGGTGCTTGAGAATCGACGATTAACAGTCAGAGATCTTACTGGCATTGTTAGAATATCGGAGGGATCAGTGTAAAYAATTTGGAAAGATTATTTGGGCCTAGAAACGTGAAAGCACGATTGGATCYGAAATCATTCAATTTAACAGCATTCCGGATCTCATGAAACGTATTATTCCACAAACAGACGATGATTCTTTTTCCACTTGATTGAGCCACATATAACTTCTGGCTATTCAGCAAACTTACACGGCTGATTCGGCGAAACCGTCCTGAGTTAATTAAAGACATTATACGTGAATTGATTCTCGCATTGAATGCTTTTTCGAAAATTGAGTTTAACAACTTTTTCGAGGATTGGAAAAAGTTGGCGATTTCTTTGCCGTCCCCTTAGATTTTGAAGAATTAATTAAGAATTTTAAAATTATGGACAAAGTCTTACTATTCTTTAATCATAGTAGTAAATAGCATTTAAAGGCACTTTCAKCGATTTGGTACGAGAATTAATTCGTAATTATGGTGTTACCTTTCACAGCACCATCTGTAAAATAAATTGCTTTCATAGATCTCATCAAAAATATAAGTAAAGCATTAAATTCCCATAAAATTTAACATAACGCAAATGTTTATTGGGATGTCTGAAATCGAAAAATTATCTGCGTGTGTGTACTCACGTGCAGCTGAGAGTATTTAGAGGGCTTCCATTCTCGAGCGGACTCCAATGCCAATGCAACGTTTAGCTACTCGAAATATTTTAAGTACTTTTTACATAAATTGTGGGTTGCACTCCCCGCATGGAATTCTTGCTTTGTGCTTTGTTTTAATTTTCCTCTAAATATTTTCCTTTTTTTGCATGTCGCAACTGTATCCTTGAAAGAAATGGGGATTTTAAATGAGATGAAGCAAGAGTAATCCATACCTTACTTAATATGAATGTGCATCCGCATACCGATATACATAATGTAGATGTGATTCAGTACATAACTTTTGGTATTTGCGATTTGAAGTGAAATATAAATCCCTTTCTGTTAGTCAATGCATGATCCCAGCAGTAAAAGTTAGTGGTTACAGCGAGTATTGAAGCAAAGATTCGTTTGAATTCCAACAATCCTATATTAACCCAATAACAATGTAGGATACCACAAATAAGTACACCAAAGTACCTTTCCTGCAGCGCTATTCGTTAATATATGCCGTTGAACTTGATTTAATCGAGGTTCAATTCATTTTTGTTTCTATATATTTTCGAATTTAAGAAAAGCTGAAAAATCGGCGTTTTAGGTCTACATTTTCACAGTAGAAAAAAGCGCCTAAAAGTTGAAACTATTTGTTAATAACGCATTTCAGTTTCTGAAACTTCATAAAAACGTATAGCCTACTTTTAGTATTAAGAGAAATATATAATATTTTTATTTCGACTTTGAGGATATGTTTAACTTTCAACGCCAGAAAAGCGGTTAATAGCTGTRGCATGTATGGAAAACTAGTTTACTTCGTTGTTATAGCGGAGTAATTTTCCATGTTATAGCAACTGATTAGACTTTTTGTCGGGTAATCAAAAATACTCTCATGCTCTYTACATATGTATCTCTATTTATGGGTACTCTAATATACAATATACAAGTAAATTTTACCAGCGTTATCCTTGCGCTGAAAGCTGTGCTATGTTTCGAGTGTGCTGTGTGTTGCCAAGGTATTATAAAAATATGCTACTATTTTTTCGCTTTAAATGAATATTAAGTTTAAAAATTTTGCAATVTAAGCTTTTTAATCTGCCAAAAAAATATTTGCGTGAATTTTTCATTTATTTTACGAAAGTGTTAAGYCCTTTGAAATGTAATGCCATGTGAAACGTAAAATAATAATATATGTTTCTTTTAATTGTTGATGTAAATTTTTAAAATGAGTTTCATAAGTAAAATTGAGGTACATTTAAAATCCCTCTTACACAATGTTCAGTATCCATGGAATAAAATTAGTTTAAGAAATTAGAAATGGACAGAAACAAAATTCCGAAATAGTGTTGATTTTGACAAGATTATTTAGYTGTCTTTTTCGGCGTCTAGGTGACATTATTTATTCCATGCTTAAATCTCATTAAATTAATTGGTATATTTCCAATTTTATCACAATTTTCAGATAACATTGCCTACATCCAGGCGTATTTCGCCCAAGTCATAAACCTAATCTCAGTGTAAAAAATCGTCAAATCAGGTTCGGTTCTTCGCTATATTTCGGCATATTGTGTTCGTGGCATCGATAAAGCAAGTGTATGAATGTTTTTATTTTGATAAATATTGTAAAGAATAGAGCTCTCTTTTGGATTTAAAATTAAATTAAATTAAATAATTTAACTGATATTTGAATACGCATTCTAGTATAGAGGCATCAATTTCTGATAATTCTTGAAGGTAAAAAAGCAATTAATATGTTTACTTGCATAAGTTATTAAACAACATCACCAGAATCAAAAAAATCAAAAACTAAAAAGAAAATAAAAATTTAAAAAAGGAACTGATGAAAAAGGGGGTCTTAAAAATGGCACTTGAGCATATTTCAACCCCCCTAGCAGCCTAAAACCAGAGCAAATATTTATCTAGAATAATGTCGTGATATCTGGTTCTATGGAAATGTTGGAAACCTTTTTGTTCGCGAAATGACGACTGCCCAAAAACATATTTTTTTGTTCCACTTTTGAAAGTGTTTATATATTTTTTTTTTGTTTTTTTTTTTTTTGTAATTGTAAAAATTGATATTTGGGATTAAATTCTTTATAAGTTTACATAGTTCACCTTTCAATATTTTTTTATTGCAATTTCAACAATTTTAACAAAAAATTATAAATTGTTGCCTACATTTAGGCACATTTTAGCAAAGTCGCACACCTTATTTATTATATTAAATAAACTATTTAATAGGAATAAAAACTCTTGAAAAACGATAAAAAAAATTTAAAAAAATATATATATACTTATGGATAAGTGTTTTGTCTTTCTCTACTTCATTTTATTATTATTAATATTTTTAATTTTTTTTTCCCCCTTCCCTCTTATCTGCATATGAATTACATTCTATTAAGGTCCCTATATTTCTACTTTACTCAACTTGCCCCTTGGCTGACCCATCCAAAATTGTTGCAAACATTTCTGTTTTGCTTGGCCAAATCTCGGCATTAATTTATTTATTTAGCTCGATAATTTTTTCCCAACATTCGYATATTTTTCGTATTTATCACTGCAAACCGCTACAGCTTCGGACGAAAATGAATATCATACCCATATACACTCATACAAATGTATGAACAAACTCTGCAGGAATTAGGCTGTGAGATGTTATGTATGTCCCACAAATCCCTTGAGGCGACCACACTACGCACGGATCAGGCGGAGTATTGCGCAAAATTACAAGAAGCTTTAAATCCTTGCACGCGCACACACACAAACACGTCTTTGGTTACAGTAACTCTTATGTAAGGGTATTAGTAGACGGCGCACWGTGCATGCTTGCGTCGTGTCGTGCCTGGCTCGAGTGGTCTCCAGGGCCAAACAAATATTTGCACTGCATGCTTGTATATAAATAACTAAACTTTTCTTCTTTTTATATTGTTGTGTGTTGTTGTTTCGAATTTTTCTTTCAATTTCGTTTTCCAGCTTATTTCACTTGATTTTATTTCGCCACTGCTTTTTTCGAAATTGTATTTTGTGCTTAAGCCTTTGGGCGTTGGTAAAAACTTTTCCATTTGTTTCTTATGTGTTCACATGTTCGCTTTTTTCGGTACATTCTTTGGTCTTCTTTATGCGCTTTTGTATTTCMACTCGCTCTTTTCACCAGTTTCAAATGTCATGTTTTTGTTATTATTRTTTTCTTTGCTTACGAGAATTTGCAAATATTCGTTTACAATTTTATTAGTTTATGTTGTGTATGTTTGTGTTGCGTCGTATTTTTGTTGCATATTTTTAGGGGTAATCCCTTTGTTTATGTTTAAAATCAATTTTTTACTTAGTTTTTTCAAGTTTGGAAAACAAATGAATTGTTTTATTTTAAGGTGGTTAGCATTTCTACATTTTACACTTTTCGGGCATCAAAATTAATTTAAAACTTTAAKATTTTTTTAAYTTTTATTTATTTATAAAAGCTTATACAATGTTAATAACATATGTACAACCTAAAACATGCAGMGCTAGCTTCAGRGGCTRTCAGCTGAACTTTAAGATTATAATTGAGAAACCACATCTTGTCTTTCGCACAGTTGGCTACTCGATTAACGATGTTCTGCTTGCTTCTGTTCTTCATTTTGTAAARTAAGATGTTTAGTTAGCCCTTTAATCGAGTAAAGGTCGATCCGGCGAAACGCTATTACAACTGATACATAAAATCACGAATTAAATAAAGAAAAGAGATTGAAACAGAATATAGTACCGGTTCGACCTCCGATCAGTTGTTTTGCACTAATATAAATCCAGAAATGGCATAAAATACAACATAATTGTAAAATTGTTTTATATAACAAAACTATTCTTACATTCAATAGGCCTTTACCTATATGGTTTCCTCTCAAAATTTCGATTTATCAAGCATCTAAAGATATGCAACAACAATTTTAAACTCATCTCTATTATGAAAAGCTCTTTTAATTAAACCTGCGCCACGGAACCAATAACCACTTTAGCAATTTTGTCCGCCACACACCAGCATTGCCTTATTTAATATTTATAGCAATTAATTGTTGCCTACATTTGTGCGCGG
The DNA here is from genome assembly GCF_001853355.1 of Bactrocera latifrons. NCBI lineage: Eukaryota > Metazoa > Arthropoda > Insecta > Diptera > Tephritidae > Bactrocera > Bactrocera latifrons. The sequence continues at coordinate 1,478,128 of NW_017537134.1, forward strand.
CGCGGCCGGCATCTGCTTTTTACCATCAACTTCAAGCATGAAAGCGTCATAAAACTTTCTACATTACATTGTCGCACAGTATGTGAGTCCTCTGTGGAAGACTGCAGGCTGACATGTATAAAAAAGTTATAAAATGTCCATGTCGGATAGCCCTATGTAATCTGACAAACTTCTATGCAGTTATGCAAGAAGATTTGGCGAAAGTGTACAGACTACCACAAACAAATGTCTGTATTGAAGCCTTTGTGAACTTTTAATGGCAACTGCCATAGAAAAAGACTAAATWGCAGCACGTTGATGCGAAGAGATTGCACGTATTAGCGCCTAAATGTACACTGCAATAAATGGAAYGGCGTAAAAAGAACAACCAACTTTTTAAAATCGAGTTCGCTGAACTCGTAGAAAGCGCGAAGCGTGTGTACATTTTTTGCGGAACTTGCTGTGAAAACTAGGAATAGAGTAGCCAACATGTAACGCCTAAAAGCAGACAATACTTTGCAGCCATTTGGTGCAAGCGTTTACAATGGCGCGCATGTTGCTTTGTTTTTGTGCTCTTTTATTATGTTTCTTTTGGTTTTTGTTTTTTTTTTTTTTTTAGAGAAGGCATGCCACCACTTCACAATCGCGACATGACGACAGTAAAAGTAATGTTGCGCTGAAATGTAGACTACAGCAAAAAATTCCGATTGTACAACATGCTACTAGCTGAAATATACGCCAACTCGTGAAGAGTAGTGATAAACGCTTACAGTTGTTTCAAGCAAATTTTGCGATGAGAACAATTTAGCAATGGAGTTTACATTTTTCAGATTTTTTTGTAGAAATTTCTCACCTCTCTCGCCTTGCAGTAACATTCTAGACTTTTATCTGATTTGCCGCTATCAGCAACAATTTGCCGGTGGTGGCGATATGCGTATAAACGGTGTGAAGTGGTTTTAGCTTAAAGTATCAACTGCTCTTTACTCTTATGGGCATTATGGCCTTTAGTTAATAATTTTTATGAGTTTGCTGTTGGAAGAGTGTTAAAGAACAAAAAAAATAAAAATATAATATGTGTTTTATTTTCTCACCTTATTCGCCGGGAAGTATGCAAAGCTTTTATTTTTGCTTTTTAGAATTTATAAACTGAAAATTAAAATGGTTCATGGTTTAGTGATCGTTGTCTCTTACGTCTTGGGTTATAGGAAAGTGGTCCCCAGGGATTCCTCTTTATAATAACAGATAGTGCAAACGTTGCAACCCCAAAAAATCGGCTAAAGAATGCACCCAGCCATTATTGTGTTCTCCGGGAAGTTCGTTGAAAACGGAAGTTGGAAATCGAAAACACACGCGACCGTCAAAAGGACTATTAACTCCAAAACGCTGAAAGGATAAGATCCCATGTTTAGCTCTTCTGAACTTCCCCCAGCGAACTTTTGGTTGTCCTTGAAGGCAAACCTTTCCTACGCCCTATAAAATTACAAAAAATGAGTCAACTATTAAATTATCAAAACCGCTTTTCCAAAAAAAAAAAAAACAGCTTAGAATCAAAGAACGCCATATTTCATAATTTGAATAGTATGCAAAAATTCAAATTCTCCAGGCTTTTTGTAATCTAAATACGCCTAAAAGCTTTGTGTGCAATATCCTGGAAGTCCTTCGTACTCCGAAATTGCAATRCAGTTGAACAACTGAGAAAAATTACAAAGTACATTCATATGAAACACTTGAAAGAAGAAATTGTATACAGACCACTTAGACATTCATGTTAAGAAACAATAACTAAACGCCTAAAATCACACAACACTTACCGCCTATTCACTAGGCGTAAGCGGCACTCAGCCACACAAACGCACAACACTACAAAAGCACTAAAGCCAACTTAGTAAGAGTAGCGAGCGCTGCGAGAAAAATGCAAAACTAAAAGCAAATGCCACTCATTAAATAACCTAAATGGAATTCCTGAATGCAAAAGCGCAAGCCCGCCGCTGACTGCTTTTTCAACGCGAGCAGCCTTTTGCCATTACTGTTGGTGCGCTGGYACAGCCTAGCCAGCTGGTGGCTGGCKSCTGGTRGCGGSCGACCTTCTTTCGCTGTCGGCGCTGTTGTCCTTCCGCGTTGCATACTTATAGGCGTGCAAGCGTCGTAGCCACTTCAAACACTCTATAAATCTTTCGAGCGAATCCTTGAGCGTTTGCATTGCTACATATGTATGTATATACAAACTTTTGCAGCGCCCACTCTTCGTGTTTTGCCTCTTACTTTATTTCACTTATCTTTCGCAGTTGCATATTTTTCCGTGTTGAAAGATTTTAATTGTAAGCGTATATGGAATTTTGCCTACAATCGCCTGACAGTTTTTAATTGTTTCTGTGCATATGCAGCATTTGGCTGGCGACTATTGCATGCCACCATCGAAGCCTTGCTTGTGGCAATTCACTTTGGCGGTCATGAAGAATTCATGGTACAAATGAAAATCATTACTTAACTACAACTCCATCAACGTTGTTTGAGTGATAACCATGAGAATGAGGGAGCGAAATGGAGGGCATATTGATTAGCGATTACTTTTTTTTATTTTTATAATTTTATGTAAGGATGACAGCGAAATATTTCTTTAACCTTCGTTTGAATTAGAGTCATTTAGCAAAAATGATCTCTGCTGCCTCCCAGACGACACTTTAATACCTATGAKTAGACTTATATATTAATTATWWTYTGGGTTTTAAGCATTTATGTYTCTTTAGTTATTTTTTGTTTTGAAACTGATTTCTTCAATAATTTCGCTCTTCTCTATTTTCAGGTATGTCTTTATTTTATGCATATTCTGAGGACTTACATAGCGTAAGTAATAAATTTAATTAAATATGCGATAATGACGTAAATATAGTATAAGAAGGTGTAATGTCCCAAATTAATGTTCGGAATACCCAAAATCGAAGCATTTTTAACAAAAAACAAAGCAAAAAAGCTCTACTCAGCGCTTTTCGGATCAAAGCTTTTTTTATTTTTTTGTTTTTTTGTTTTGTACTTTATATTCCTTCGAAATAATCGAATGTGTTTATAAAGCTTGTACTGCTCCATACAATTATCCTAACTCCGTAAWCTCGTCCTCTAATTTTCCTCCGATTTTTTTCAAATCACTTGGTCATTATACCATCGTCAAATTTCATATAGTTCATCATCGCTTTTACTTGTTGCCAACAAAAATTTCCAAGTGCTGATTAGTGTTGTTCAAGAGCACAAAATTACTTTTGTTATTCCAATTATGAGTCGTCTTTGAGCACTTCTTAYAGAATAGTTACTACAATTAGGAGCAACAAAGCCAAATGACTCTAACTTAAAATGAAACAAACTTGCACAGCTCGCTGAATCACCATGTCAGCTGTCATTTCCACACGCACACGGGCTCACCATATATACATACTAACAATATGGCAGTAAAACAAATACAATCCAACTTCTTTCCTCTTCTAATAATAGCTTTTACAGCGGCGACAAGAAGTGAAGCAAAAGCGTAAAAAATATGTTTTCGATTATATATATATTGTATATATATATATATTCATATGAGTATGTACTGACTGTAATGTCACAAGGGTAGATTGAGAAGTCTGTTATAGTATTTACCAAACAGAAACCGCGGTTGCGAAAGAGTGGCTAAGCCTCTGAGTCAACTTGTCCAAACTTGATATTTAATCTTTGGTTTAAAATCCGTTAACCGATATATAAATCTATCATATCAAGTTCATGTGGCTTATTGCTAATTTAGGCGTGACTTTTCCGCATTTCCTTTCAGAAGTTTTATCCTTTCAACTTTTTGTATTTCCGAATTCTAGAAAGTGCGGGAATAAAAGTTTAGAGTCGAATAAAGAGATCTTCCATTACACAAGAAAAGCAAACAAAGTACTTTGAGGCAGAGAACCTAGACACTAGTGTATATTTGAGTAAAGAAAAATCGTATCGTCGTATGGAAATCCATAATTCGTAGAAAGTAAATTTCGCCTCCAGAAAATCTTCAAAATTCAGTTAAAGTTTGAAGTAAACAGAAACTTGAGGTAATTCGAGAGTCAAGTTATACTGTCATCTATTCGACATACGGTAGTACATATTCAAACCACCCGTCCTTCAAACTATAAAATGAAGTACCTTCGATGTTCAAAGTAATCATCATTATTTATTCATAAACTCACGGCCTTATCAAACCCTCCTCACAGTAGGCTCTTACCTCACCTTAGCCAGTGACAAAGTTTCCCTTCATCCACGGCATAAGTTTATTTCTGCGCCTAAGTTCTTACAAGTCGGCAAAAGTCTTTAATTTGTTTGTCAGAGTCAGCAACTTCAAGACGGTGAGATTACAAAGCGAAATTGAGTTATAAGTAGTAGCAGTGGCCATAACCAGGGCCAACCTAACAGCGATATCAGCATCTGCCATATCGATATATATTATATATTCCTAGCAGACCGGCAACAACAACAACCTTTGAAAAAACTTGTGTGGTTGTTTCAACTCTGTTCAAATAACTTTGGTAAAGCACCGCCACTGTTGCCGCTGCTTATGCTACCACTTCGACTTCAGCAGCTTTTGTCACTCGTCATATAGTTCTGGTGACGCAAACTTCAATAACTTTGGCTTAAATTTTGTGTTGTGTATTTACAACTTTATGAACACCGTTAGCTTACCTAACACTGCTGTTACATTTAGTTATACTCGTGAGCTGTGAAACTACAAACCAAAACATTTTTGTAATGCAGACGTAATGTTTGTGAACTGAGAGGTTCGGTGGAGAGGTGGAGCGTTTCTTGCGTGGATTTCTATGTGAGTACGTCTTTTTGGGTTTAGAGATGGAGACCTCTTGATGGCTTTCTATGGCAAGCTACATGAGGTTAAGGTAGGTCGTGTTAGATTAAACGAAACCCCTTCTTTTATTTGCTGCGAAAACCATTCTTCAAATCTCAGTACCCTTTAACCGATTTTAATTCTTCGATAAGCATCATCTAAAATCTATTAATATACTTCAAAAACATACTTGTATATTCACACACAACACACATGGCAAGGTAATGAGAGAACTTAATTCTCCGAATTTCGTAATCATGGTGTACACACGCCCACCGCACAGGCGATTGTTATCTAAGAATTCACACGCTATCTGCATGCTAAGTAATTAAGCAAAAGCTTATAATGAAGTTGCCCATATGAGCGCTCTCGGTATAACGGTAATTTACGCGCGTGAAAATTTGCCTGAAATCCTCAACTGTCTGTGGTTTCTCTGTAATCTCGTAATTAAATTTTGTTTCCATGGTAATTGAGTTGATTATGTGAGATTTGACGCCTTCATTTTGTAGATATATGTAGAAAAAGGACTTCCATTACTAATTCGGGCAGTTCTTCTCACTATTAGTCATATAACAACTCGGCTGTAACAGCGTAGGCAGTGCTTACGCCAGTGAAGAAAGATAAGCCATTAGAATAAATGTAAATTGAGTTACTCGTTTCAGATGGACTGTTTTTATCTGCAGAGTTCATGATGAAGCCCTATATTCCGTGATGTATCGTGTAATTAGCGTTTTCCTTAAGAATATTGTAATTGCTTATGCCGCATTTTCTCTCTTTCTTCCCTGTTCGGTCAATCTCCGGTCACTACATTAAGAAAATTATATAAATTCTGCTAAGCTAAGCCTCTCTTCTACATATAATATGTGGCCCACCGCAGCTCAGTTGGAGTAGTCGAAGTTGACTTCTCAGATCCAAAATCAATATATCATATAAATACAGGCTTTTCTGATCTGCCTGGAAGACTCCTGTAGGTCTTAAATAGCATTTGTGTTGAATCAAACTGGCTTTTAAGCCATAATAATTCAATTAAAGCACTCGAGGCATCATGAGACTTTAATATTGTTCTCTTTAGTATGTCAACGAGTAGTTTTTCACATTCCATCAATACATAAATTTTTAATCACCAATGATAATATTCCCAATTTATTTTTAAAATCCTGAAAGGTATTTCTCAACATCGAAAAGTTATCTTCAGAAGTTTTTGAACCGAGTAAATGTTTTTTTTGTTTTTTTTTTTTTTTAGTTTCCAGTTTTGTTTTTGGTTATCCGGTCAATAATTGCTGAGTTCTATGAATTTTTCGCCGGATCCTCACGGCAGTTACTTAGAACTTAGATGAAGAGCTAAAGTTTAAGCAGTAGCTTCTAATGTCATATATTGAGTGGTGTGCGACTTTAGTTGAGCGGGGCAACATGCACTCCTGAAGAAATTGTTGAATGACTGAAATTAATTATCAATATTTGTTGGATCATATCTGTCTATACAACTACGGTACATAGAAACAACTTTCCTACAGTTAACTACTTCTTCAGGAAATATATTGATTGCTCTCCATATATATTTTTCGACAAAAATATGTATTAAATACTACTTACCAAAAAGATTTATGCTTTTAGGGGCCAACGTAGTACATTTTGCGTATAATATAGTTTTTGGATGCTTTCTATTTTATTTATTTATTTTCTTTTTATACTTTACTCGACAGTTTGCTTAGGTAATAACTAATTTGCCAACTCCAGATCGCTGTAACGCTTTATTAGGATCTCATTGACTTTATCCATTACATATATAGCCGATGTGCCGTTTTCCAAACTCATTAAGCCTTTTCCACGCTTCTAAARCCTCAAATGTGTATGTTTACTCATCAAATATTTACCCATTAACTGCTTTCGTAAGTATTTCGTGACTGGTGACTTTCCTCTATGCTATTTTACAACGGCTAAATGTTTACATGGATACACACATACAGCGGTGCCATTAAAAGGTCTGTTCCGGAGCTTATCATATTTCAAATATTGCAATTTTAGGTCAAACATTTAGCAAATGAAAAAATCACTTTGCCCCATCAACCTTTCGGTTGAGACACTAAAATTACCGAACGTATCGTTTCTATTGCCATTATTCTCTTTTTCTCCTTCTCCATCTTCTTTCACCTTTATCGGCGATTCGTTATAAAATATGTTTTCTTGTTTTATTCCTTGCAGCAAATACATTTCTGGCAAACTCCTGCAAATAGGCAAAGTTCCTACAGGCGCACACAAACACATATACTCGCACCCCCCGCATACTAACTGTACATTTTCACATTTGCTTAGTTTGCACATTTTCGGCTAATTTATGTTGCACGATTACTTCATGTTGTTGCCACTTAAAGTTTCGGCCTTATATTTCCCTTCGTGTCTTTGTGTGTATGCGTTGCTTATTGTTATATAAAGCTTTATTTAACTGTGTATGGGTATGTATATACGCATGCACATGTATACAACTTTATATAATATACCCTTTTTAATTCTCCAACACCAGTTGTGGCAATATATACGCTGAAACGAGGTTGTTGCATATTCCTCGATTGAAGTGTGAAGGCGCCCATTTCTCTCTCTGTGTGTGTGTGGGGGGGGACATTTGCACATTTTTGTATTGGTATTAGAGTGGCCTGATATTGATTTTTCATAAATCGCAAGTGTTCACAAATATTTTACTTGGAAATCATTAGGCACCCGCATACATAGACACGTACACACGCACACACGTATACGTATCAAATTACTTTGGTGTAATTACTAACACATCTACATTATTTGTATATAGAAGCAGCAATTTTGGCACTTGGAAAGTTGATTATTATCTTCTAATATAAGAGGCAATTATATTTTCTCAGCAGAGCGAACTAATGGCAATATGACTCCGAAATAAACCTTTGGAATATTGAGACAAGGGTCTTCACACGCCACCAAAATGTAGTGAGCTGATATTTTCGCACGTATACAAGTGCTTTCATATAAATATAAGTAAAATATAATTAATAAGGAATTCATTAAATAATGCATAATGGGCTGCTTTAACGAAAGTACCGCCTCCAGCTAAGAGAAAAGCGCACGTTGATATACCCACACACGGACCTAGAACTCAAAACTTAGAACGCTTGTTAAATTGCCGATTTTTGGAAGACCGGCAGCAAACCTCATACTTAACCGACTAAAATGTTAAGAGAGGGCAGAAATAGACTGAAGCTGCTCTCCTATGCTTTAAGACTCACAGTCTTGTTAAGTCATGTCAGTTTAGAAAAGAAACCCGGTATACCCAGGTTACCTAGATGGTTTATCCCAAATTTATATACATTATCACCAAAATATTCACCACATTATTTGTGATTCAACTGCTCACGCTGAAGCTCTATCAACTGGTAGCTGAATTTCACACTCTTTCAACCAAAACAAAAGTATACTTTGTACGAACTTTGCTGACGATATTAAATTTTTACTTTCAAKGGAGACCCTTCTATGTGTCATATATTCCTCTCACCAGTCATCCATACCAATTTCAAAATAACACCACCGCCCCGCTAAAAAAATAGTCGCATCTACCACAGAAATGGKCGCTCTTTCCAAACCGGGGTAAAAGCGACATACTATTTGAGTTTTAAGAGATAGTTCAACTTTGAGTTTATTCTAATAATATACATATGTTGGCAATAGTCTAGAGCCTTAAAAATATGTGTTTGCCAAGTCTTCTGAAAAAATATGTATACGGAAAAATAACCCAGTCAATATAGTCTACATTCAGGCGCACTAAAAATAAACATAAGTAATATAAATAACTATCTAGAGCTAACTCTTTCTCTTCCTAACTGACAAATAGCCACTTTTTTATTAYTGATAAAATTCCAATAAAGTTAAAATAAAATAAAGGCCCATACATTTGAGATATACAACTTTTCATTGATTTTTTAAGCTCATTTTATTTAAAAACTCCAGCCCACAAATATTTTAACTCCATATTTTTTTTTTTTTATTAAAAGCAAACCACTTCCGCCCCTATTCTTTTATTTCCAAAGGTTATTAGTTTTATGACCACTTTTTACGACTTTTTGTGTCGATATGACTAATTTACACATACTTGCGTATAGTAAAAGTGGGCACATGTGGACTTTCGAGTAATAATGAAAAGCTGAACTTGCAAGGAAATTTAAGTATGTAGTTAAAAATTATAGTCCATTTAATTCTATTGTGAAAAGCTATCAACATTTACGTGAGTATTGTGATTGTGATCTCGATAGAAGAAAGAATTGTGTTGAAAGCAAAGTGAAATGTTTGCCAAGGCATTGTTTTTCAAAAACCATCTGTAGAAAATATTGAATCAGAATGATTTAATTTTTTTAAACTATATTTTTAGTGAAAGTATTTGCTCGTGACATAATTTCATAAAGCATTTTTATTGCGCTGCTCAAGCGAACTYTTCAGCTTCATGTAGATTCAAATGAGTATTAATTACGGCAACAAACTCAAAAATAAGTAAACAACTATATGTGAAATTTTCTAATTTTTTTTGTATAAAAATTTTTCCTATAAAAAACCGAAGAATATGATGCAATGCATTAAATACTATTTTGAAAGTCGCCTGTAGGAATATCTCMACCCAGTCATTCATTTATTGCAATGCAATCTCAAATGGCCGATACATTTCATTTCAATAAGGTCACTCATACGTYACGGCGTACTGAACATATAATGTATAACTACCACTCTCATAATTAAAACTCTTCATAAACACAATTCATATACTATTTTTGCTTATATACTCTTTATATAATAATTCTATAGAAGTCCTCRAAGCAGCTTGAATCAAAATCTTTTAATGAGAACAGTAACAATGATTTAGTGCTTTCAACAAAAACAGATGATTTCGGGTATTATTGATATGAGAAACTTTGAATTTTCAACAAGAACTTTGGAACTACAAACGCAAGTAGAAGCATACATGGCGCTAATATATAATATTAAGGTTGAAAGGTGCAAAGAGAAGTGAAGTGAAGTTTACTTTAGTCTGGAGCTCTCGGCACTCCATAGTCGATAAACTGTTGTTGCAGCAAGTTCAAAGAGGACAACAGCGACAGACATGCGGAGATATTGCCATAAAAATCAGGATTAAATTATGTCGCTGCGAAAGTGCATGACTTTTACGCACACACAAACACCAGCTTACTCATAGTCACTTAATTTAAAATGCACAAATCATTCCYACGCTCGCTACAGTATTGCAAGTGCGTGTAGCAGTCACTATAAAGTTTCCATTTAAAGTTAGCAACCYAGTAGAAAACTTTTGCTTGTTGTGGACCTTCTCGTCATTTTTGTTTTCCAGTTACAAAGTCCATATTTTACATGTAGTTTTATTTTAACATTCTTTCATGTCTAAAGGATCTTACATGGGTTTTGGTGGTCTCGATCGGATTTAGGGTTTTTCATGTTWAAGTTATTTTACCTATTTATTTATAACTTTTTTTTTGTTTTTATAATCCATTTTTTGTTATTTCACAAGTAGTGTTTTATTTTATTTTCATTTCATTTTTATATTTGTTCTTATAAATGTCCTTTTTCAAATTTCTTATATTTAAAATTTTAAACTCCCTTCTTGCTAATTTTAATTGAATAACCATTATAATCTTTCCTTTCATGAATTTCTATAATACTACTGTTATTCACACTCTATCTGTCTTTTGGTTTTAAATACGAACACTAAACYAAGAATTCTTCTTCTTGAGTTGGCTTTACTGGCTTAAATACGCTTAGTTATATGCGCTCATTTGTTGCGTTTATGTGCAGACCGTGTACATGTATGCGTGTGTGCATATTTGATATCACATAGTTGCTTGCAACCACGYCTTCCATTCCGCTTACCTACAGCAACTAACATGGCAAATATTTCAATTTGTGGTCCCCTTGATTCATCAATGAATTTATTGCTTGGATAGTTTCTGTACTCGAAAGGGGCGTTGTTGCGTGCCACAATTTGATTATATGAATTTAAGGTGTATATGTGGTATGAGTTTATTGCTGGAACACCGGAAAGAGCTGCATTGCGAATCTAAGCATGTTGCATAATATTTCCTAGGCGCATTATTGAGATTATTGCAGAGTCTAGCTTGATCACTGTGAAACTGTGCTTTGATAAGGGGTCTAAAATATATATTCAGCCGCTAGTTGGATTTCGAATATATAATTTGCCTTTTTCTAAAAAAATAGTACCTACTGCATATCAATATGAATGGAACCCAAAACTACTCGTATTTATCGTGAAGYAGTTTCTTCCAGGTTTCAGCTTGACAAAAACTGAACTCTGAATGATTTTCATCCACTTCTTCCCATTCATTCTTCCACTCTTCACATCCATTATAACCTCCAAAGCCGAACATACTTACATACATAATTTCTATCAAATTTGTACATATAAAGTTTTTTCCTACTGTTAAAAGAATTCTCTAAAACTGTATTGCCCATGACAAGGGTTTAAATTGGCTGTTTTTCTTCTTTACAAATTTAATTTATTTGCATATCAATCATTATTGAACACAACGCTGACCCTTTCTTACATTAAAGTAGCAGATAATTTTATGTAAACAAATATCCCAACTATGGCTCAAAACGAATACGCATACCACATACCACGTAAACACTTAGTGGCTGTGCACCCTTAACTATCAATTTGAATAAAATGTTACTCATACGTCATGTATCCACTTTGGAGTGTGTAGTCATTAGGCACGCTTGCAAAGAATGCATTGAAAGACGATACATTTCGTATCATTTATATGCATGTGCTACCGTTACGTAGGCATACACTCATCCATACACCCATAGCAGTGCATATGTATGCAGGTGCACACATTTACATAGAGGTTACGACGTTCAGAAGAACATTATGCCTGGCATTTTGCTTATTTGCTTGCAAGCAGAATATATGCAWGTATGTATATTTGTGTATGTGTATGTTGGTTAGCTTTGCACCTACCATATACTGCCTGCCTGTGTCCACTAAAGACACGCAGGCGAACACATAAAAGTGAGGTTAAATGTCTAATCCAATTTGTTTGCTTTTGGGGTGACTTAGTACGGCTTCTTCAAAGCCATGAGTTGTAGGTGGWGGTGTGCAGCGCAGCTGAAACGTATAAGGTGCAGCATGCAATGCTAAACGTTGCTTTCGAAGCACAATTTTTTTCTAAGTTAATGTTGCTTTACCTACGCTGGTACACACAMACGTACTTGCTTGGTGTTGGTTTGTTGGTTCATTTTATTTTTTGTTTTTGTTTCTGTAAACTATGCTAACCATGCTGGTATTGTAATTGTTCAATGCARTGCTTGGAAAATTGAGAAATTTCTGCTTCTGCATTCATTGTTTGGCATCAAAAAATTGTACGTTGCATTGTTGTTATTGCATTACACTTACACACCGGCGGCAATCTATTTTCTTAATTGTTTTCCGTTTCTGCATCTAACTGTAGTTTTCAATCAATAACTTTCTRTTGTTTACTTGTTTAACTTTGTAGTTTTACCAATTTCCAAACTTCCCTTTACCCTCGACTCCCTGTACTGACTTTTCATTCTTGCTCTTTCGTGAACTCGTTTTGTATGTTTTTATTTCCATTTGCACCCAAACCTTGCTGCCCTTGCGTCACCGAATGCCAACTATATTGCATACTATTGAGATTTGCAGATTGTTGTTTATGGAAAATTTGTTCAATCTGAGAGCTCTTTTCACTTCATTCTCTCAGTTTCCACATTTCGAATTTTGTTTAATATATTAATTTCAATATAAGCCAGCTGGAATAAAAAAGAGGARTTTTTACTGAGATGTGATAATGCTGATAATCATTATCATGATCAGCTGATAATTGTTGGAATCTTCCTCCTTTTGGGTTTAATTCTTCAAGTGAGGTTGACTCTAATGACTGTCGATTGGATGCGGGACTAAAATCATGGAGCTTGCTTCTTTCKAGCGATAAAAAACTTCGAATAATAAAATGTATTATTCTCAACCTCAACCATTATGTTTACACTTATGGTATATTGGGTAGTCGAAAAAGTCTTTTCGTATTTCTATGCAAATTTCAACTTACTTTTTTATATTTCTAATAATAAATCAATATATAAATGTGCACCATTTTGRTCGACCACTTTTAGCTATTTTTTCGCTATAGACATTATTCCGTCAGTGTAAATGGAAATTTCGAAATTTCCAGAACGGAAGCGAACGAACCATTACAGCATCGTTGCTGTAACCTTCACAAATTTCACTGCTTGCGTGGCATTCTTCACCTTTTTATACAAAAATTTCAAAATATAGCAAATTTCGTCATTATTTTCACATATTTTTGAACAGCTGTAACTTTTTTCTCTACTTCCCCGAAATTTTTTTAGTCCAATGAAGCCCCAAATCCCACCTTTCCAACACTATATGCCATGACACAATATGATTGGTAGCACTGGAGACATACTATTTGTACGACTGCAAAGACATCTATTGCCAAGATATGAAAATACTCTYTCGACTACCAATATTATAAGGCGAAGGAAGAAAATATTTTTTTTGGTTCATCGAAAAATTTTGAAAGTAGAAAGAGTCACGAAATTTGGCTAAGAATGTGCCTCATTCTGCTACAGACAAATTTCTAATAAGCTGACAAATTTCTGTACTCTACACRAATCGGTTTAGGAATTTCGAAAATTGAATTCCTTCAACATTTTTCGACTTAGTGTTTAAGTTCAGTTTCTCTTCCACCAATTGAAAAGCTGTATTACTGTTTCATAATCATACGAAAGAGAACGGGTTCATTTACTTCACTTACTCACTCTAAGTATTTCTCCGAGAACCGGCTTAAGCAAAATTGTTTTTGTTGATTTCTAATCATCAATCAAAAGCTCTGAAGCCCATCTACAAAGGTGCTATTGCTATGATCGTTACGTAATAAGCTAAGCAAGTACTTACCTATAAAAGCTGCCTTCAAATCTTGCTTTGCTRAAAAGCTCTTTAAGTTGACACAATTAACAGTGTTTTTTTTTTTATTAAACAAGTTTCAGAAATTTGGCAAATAAACTACCATATAACCAACGCAAAACAAAAAAGTGTACTTTCGAAAAGCAGCAAGCAACTTTCAAAGTAACACTAATCTGCTTAGTGACGATTATGAAGAATATCCTTTAAATCACTCGTTGACCTAAATACGCAACTAACAAAGTTTGCAGCATTTTCATTAAAAAACAAAAAGCAAAATAAAAAAAGAAAACTCAGAAATAACAAGTACGAGTGAACCGCACGACAACTGATAACAGTCGGCGACGACCGAAAATGTTCCACACAGTTAAATGCACTCAAAGGATAATAAATGAACACAGCTATTCGCAGAGCTTACCAAATTGCACGCATGCGTGCGTGTGTTTGAGCGCAAACGTGTTGCGAGACTGTATGTATGCGTGTATGTGTGTGTWCRTGTGGCTGTGCGTCCGRGTGCGAGTTCACAGGATGTTGTGGCACAGTCGCAATTGTTGAGCGGCGCTTAAAATGAATTAAGAATTTTCTAAACTCTGGGTGGTTGCACCCACACAAACACATACACATATACTTGTATATAATATATGTACGTGGAACTTACGCGCACCCACTGGCATTGTTATGTCGCCTAACGCGCGCTGCAGTTGAACTGCGTTCTGTTTCTGAAGTATTTTCATGTATTCTCCGGCGCTGCGGTTAGTCGCAGCCCAAAAAGCAATTCAGAAAATAAAATCAAAAAACATTCAAAAGCCAAACTGTGTGCCAACAATAGTTAGCTGCTTAGTTGCTGCGTTGCGAATCGACACTCGGCGGCCGGGATCCTACGGCAACTAGCGGCTGCTTTATGCGCGACACTTGAAAGAAGAACGTTTTTTTTTTTTCCCTGTCTTCGCATGTCTGCCGCATACGCCTAATAAGGGTGTGTACTTAGTGCTACTAGTTTTCCAAGAAGTTTAAGGAAGCGCGCGTGGCTATTGTATGATCGTAGTATACGTGGTGTCGAAAACGGCAAGCTTTTTCCGCTGGGATTTGTGGCATATTTATTTCAAGTTTTGGAAATGGTGTCTTTTATGTGATTCGGGGCTATTGTGAGAGTTTATGGAGGGAGCAGGGTTTTAATTTTTTTTCGATGCGTAATATCTGAAGAATATTGGTGCAATTTCAAGTTGATTGAAGAAAAATATACGAAATTGTGAGTATTCAAAATACTCAATATGTTTGTTTTTCAGAAAATGATGCGAAATTTTTTTCAAATTTTTATTTTAATTTATTACGATAATTAGCTTGAGAAATCTAGCTGATCTGCTGTACATATATACTTGTATTAGATTATTCAACTAAAATGAAAATCGAGAAAATGCATTAATAGGAATAAATGGAATAACGGTTGTTCTATTGAATTTGAAAAAATACCGCTTCAATGGTAGAGATTTTACCTATACTCCTAAAGGTAGGCTAAAWAATGTAAATATCGTTTTTTGAGGGTTTCTTTAAATGAAAATAATAATTTTCTAATTTTACATGAAATCAATAATATTCTATATAATAATATCTGTTGTGTTAACAAAGTCTGTATGTTCTCTAAGACGTTCTAGAATCTATTGTTGTGTTCTTTAATATTAGGTTGGCAAAAAAGTCTTGCGGTATTTTCGCTAGTTGGCGCTGAGAGCGCGTAGTTCTAGTTTTGTTCGTSGCATCGGGTCATGCTATACCTTTTTGGAAAGCTCATTTCACACGCTAACRCGTGTTTGATTGGTTGTCATTTTCTTTAAGTCGTTCGTGAGTTATAGCGTCGCAAACAGGGAGCAAAATAAAGAGAAAATACGGCATATTTTACGGTACTACTACGATAAAGGCAAAAATGCATCTCAAGCCGCCAATAAAATTTGTGCAGTTTATGGACCCGATAAAGTTTCCATTTCCACCGCACAACCATGGTTTCAACGTTTTCGTTCTGGTGTAGAGGTGGTCGAAGATGCGCCACGCTCCGGAAGGCCTGTCGTCGAAAATTGCGCTAAAATCGCTGAATTGGTCGAAAGAGACGTGCATAGTAGCAGCCGTATCGGTCAAGAGCTGGGCATGAGTCATCAAACCTTTATAAAATAAAAAAAAAATACCGCAAGACTTTTTTGACAAACTATTATAAAGTCTAATGCTAAAAATTAATCATTGSCATCATAAAGAACAGCAGTTTTGTCTATGCCTCCGTTGTAAATATTGGCCTCAAACTCAGACTGCAATTTAGCAGAGATATTTACCCAAATACGCTCCTCCATGAAAATTCTTCATATCATAAACAAAAAACGTATGCCGCAACGACGTATTGTAAGTTACATGATTGCCCCAAGTCTGCTAGAAATTACGATTTATACCGCTTACCTTGCTGTCTGCCGCATATTAGCGCAGCGCGCGTGCCTATCGGCCACGAGCAAGCCATCTCGTGYTACTTTGTTGCAAATGCGCTCACGCGCACCCACGCCGCTCTCATAARCWACGGCATTATGACTTGAGTGGCTCAATTTAAGTAACTCGAAAATATACCGTTGTGGTGTAGTGCATTTTACTAGCTGATTCTGCGCTCTGTTTATTTGCTTTTCTGATATGCCTATTTTGTRCCCAGGCATAATGTGTTGCTTAAGCAACATTTGTTTCAGCAACTGAAAGCATTTATATTCCTTCCTCCATAAGAAACTATATTTTTTTTGCTTTATCAAGCTTATGTACATTTCTATATTAGTTTGAATCGATATTGCAACACTTTAAAACTTGTCGAACACTATTTTTGTCTTGACATTTATCGAAAGTTGTCAAAAATCCTTTTTCTCTATCTGTATATTGTTCTTTCAGCAAAACACTGCGCTAAGTGCACCTCTGGAGGCTTCTAGTCTGGGTTKCACTTGTTTCATAACCGTCACAGAAAAAGGAACAGATACCTCGAAAATATACATAATCCCATTTTCATATGCCTTGGATTGATTTCCAACCGTAATTAGCCCAACCCTACCCGCTAGGCTTGTGTTTGTGTTTTGCGGCGGCTGTCTTATGGCAGCGCTGCTTTAGCGATTTAAGTTCAAGCCACATTGACACACAAACACACAGCTCGTTGCATGCATTTGATGTGCACTTGTGYGGCTTCTTCATGTTGCAGCTCAACTCAATCAGCCAGTCAACCAAACAACCTAACGAGCGGCAATAGGACTGACTGACTGATGCAACAAATGCATACATACACACATACACACTCACCTACATATGAGTGGTGTAAGGCACTCACCCTACAACCTAAAACGGAATGAATGACAACAACAGCAACAATAGTTGTAACTGTTATATGCATGTGGAAGTGTGGCGGCAAAGCCTTGCAACAGAATACAAGTGTAAATACTTGTGCAACCACCACCAGCACCAGCAGCAACAGCAACAGCAACAGCCACAATAACAATAACCTACAAACAATAAGCAAATGCAAGCAACAACAGCAACGAAAGCAACAACAACATCACTCTGAATTTGCAGCGCTTGCTGCTAACTGTTCATTGCCTGCCGCTGCTGCAGTTCTACCAACGTTACACTTCATTTCGCAATTCAGTTGGAAAAATTCTTCTTCACGTCCGCACAATTTCCGGTTACCGAGTGGCAAGCAAACGAAATTCACCGCTGATTTATTTATTTATTTATTCATTGCATTTATTTACAATTTGCGTGTTGACTAATGTTCGACTATTTTTTCGGTTGATCTGGCGGTGGCGCGTGCCTCACACACACACACAGAAACACACTCGCTTGCAAACAAGCTCCTATAAAATTCTGCGCTGGCCCTCATCGAATACAGTTACTTATTCAGCGCGCAATTTTTTTTTTTTTTGGTTTGCTGCTGCTTTAACGAACGTACACAAGTGGCATGTTGCAWGCTGTTAACGTTCAGCAAAAGCAACAATTGTGCGCCTAAAGTGTTGATTTCAATACTTTCCGGTCAATTAAATATTACGAGTTGCGAGAGCAAAAAGTGTGCAACTTTTTTTCATCGTTGACTTACAACAACTTGCGTGTGCATAAGTGGAGAGCTCAGTGGCAAGCAGGCGAATTAATAGTTTCCATTTAAAATTATTAACGCGCAAGCCTGGCCAAGATGAATTATTTGGACGCAATGCTGGCGTGGTAAGACGAATAAAGATAAATATATTTTTTTTTAATAAAAAAATTAGTTTCGAATTAAGATTCCTAATCTTTTTTAACTAAGAGAAAGCGGATTAGCATCTTGAAGAAAATTATATATTCAGGTATCAGGGGATCCTGAGCTGAGTATAATAGTTTTGTTCACCTAATGGTTGATTGTATCACGCAAAACATATCGAAATAGATATGAAGTTATATATAGTATAAATAATCAGGCGGGCGAGACAAAGCGTATATCACTTTACCTTTTTTTATTGGCCTTTTTCGGTTCTGATTTTCCTACTCACCAAACGCACATTCTTATTTGAAGAAATAAACTTATAGTTTTTCAAATTTCCATCAATTTCTTGGCTCACAATAAAAAAATATCACATTCTAAATRCTTTCTTTCTCAAAGAATATCAAGTGTTAGAGTAAAAAATACTTGAACAGCAAGCAGCAGAAATGCAATAATTCCTTTGATTAATTTTCATTTGATTAGTAATTTAATCGAGTCTCGAATTCTACGCAAAAATTTCATTACTATTCCAATTTACTTTTAAAAACAAAAGCATTAATTACACATTATTTGTAATCAAGACACAAAGAAATTGCGCATAGAAGCATGCAAAACAAATTCCATAACTGAAAATTAGGCAAAGAAAGTGCAAAGTTATTTTCCCAATGCAAAGAAGCCTCAACAACTTTTGCAAACCACTGCAAAATCCGATTAAGAACTTTGCCGCCACTAATATTACATACCTTTGCAGAAGTKTGTGCAAGCGACGCAGCTACCCACCAGGAAAACGCTCGAGCAGCGAACCAAGAAAGTGAATCAGCTCTAGTTTTGAAATTATTCAGAAACGGTACTTGGCAAAGTATTATAAAGACTTGTCAGGAATGACGTGAAATAATCGATTTGGTATGCATTTTTGATATTTAGCGGCATCTAAACCAAATATAGAATAATATGAATTCAATGCATTACTTCCTGCCGGTATTCTTCCTTGCTATATCTACGTATATTAGTTTTCTAACTAACTGTGATTCAGGCTAAGTTGTTGTTAGCAAAGAAAAACTGCTGTTATTAATTGCACAGCAAGAATTTCGAAATTATTCAGCTTAGCTACAGCACCACACACAAGTTGATAGCCATACACTTACTGCATATATACTCGTACACACTGCACTACCACACCACTACACCTTACGAAAATATGACTATGAAAAACTTTTATTATTCAATTCGAAGCTCAAAAATGCTACGCTTTGAAATCAATTAATTTCAATTATTATACTCTTGCAACATGTGCTAACGGTTTTTTTTATCATAGATATGGGGCTATTATATACATATATACTAGGGGACCTGGCGCCGCGTTGGTGTGGTATTAATTTTACACTATTCATACAATAAACTTTTCAATACAGCTAATTTTATTTACAAATAAAGGTGAAAACGTTTTTGTCGACATAAGAATCCAAGAGATTGTACATGAGGTTTAATTTTGAATATGTTTATTTATATAAAGTTCACTGTAAACAAGAAAAAACGTTAACTTCGGCTGCACCGAAGCTAATACACCCTTCACAGCTGCATTTCTTTTAGTAACTATGTGTTCAGTTTGTATGGAAGCTATATGCTATAGTAATCTGATCTGAACAATTTTTTCGGATAAATATAATATTATTACCTTATCTTAAGATACCACGCCAAATTCGAAGTTTTTCCATACAATTCCGATCGTTCGGTTTGTATGGCAATAGCTGCCAATGCTATAGTGAGCYGATCTGAACAATTTCTTGCGATATTTCATTATTTCTATGAACAATAACTCATGCTAAATTTTGTGAAGATATATCGTCAAATGCATCAGTTTTCATACCAGCACTACATTCCGATCGTTCGGTTTGTATGGCAGCAATATGTTATAGTGGTCCGATGTCGCCAGTTTGCCAAATTTCAAAACGATTCTTAAAACCTGAGAGACTAGTTCGTATATATACAGACGGACAGACAAGCAGACGAACATGGCTAAATTGACTCAGCTCAATATATTAATTATTTATATACATATATACTTCAATAGGGTCTCCGAACCTTCTAGATGTTACAAACTTCGTGACAAACTTAAAATACTCTGTTCAGGGTATGAAAATAACGAATTTAAGGCTGTTTCTGTTCAGTTATTAAAGTTCTCCGCTTAACAGATTGTACTTAATAAACATCAACTTTTATTTTATCTTCCAAGTTGGTGCGAACTGGACACAGTGTGCTAAATTTTGCTTAAATCGGTTCAGTAACTTAGGAGTCCATCGCGAACAAACAACGTGACACGTAATTTTTATATATAAATGACTAATATTGCGAGACGAGTTGAACTTGAGTAAAAATTGAGATAGATTGATGAAAATGAAGTTTCGCATTCGTAGATGGTCGGCCTGCGACTTTTCAAAGACCCAAACACCAAATACTTGCAGCTAACTCCAGCGAATTTGTCTGATGGTTTACGAGCATGCGCTTTTGCCAAAATTGGATCAGCAATTTTCTTAGCCAGCCCCCATATATACATTATATATTATATATATATTCTCGAACTTCTTGAATTTAAACCGCATGGGAATATATAAAAAATTTTAAAGAATTTCAGAAAGAATCTGTCTTTAACAACAGTTTAAAATCTTGCTAGTGACTATAAATAATGGATACCATACTTCCTGCTTTTAACCAAAATATATACGAAAATCCGACTATATCACTTTATCTTACAGATTAGAAAGTATAAAATGTTCGGTTATACACTACCTTAGCGTTGCCCTACTTATTTTTATTTAACTTTCATTGTTCCATATGTCTTCTTTGCATTTTGCGTATGTGCTCCTTGCATTGCTCTCTGAATTATGAATTCATTAATTCTTTGTTGTGGAGTTGAAGCATTTTAAATCCATATTAATGACGCCGTCTTTTCATAAGCTAATTAATATGAACTGAATATGGTTGTCTGTGTGAATTTGAATACGTGCGTTTGTCCTTTTCAGTGCGGTAGTGATAAGTTTTCGTCTTTTAAATTACCTTCCCTTGTCATGAAAAGTTTTGCAGTACATAGGGTATTATGTCCTCCATTTAATCGTACAGCTTAACTAACGATAAAAAATAAAAATGTATAGCATACTTTTTGGATTGTACCTTCAAAGCTCGTACCACCGCGACCTTACTTATCACTCCAGAAACAATTTTTCGACGCTCTTCCATTTGGCAAAGCATTGATACTCTCTTCTCAATATTAAAATTTAATTTCCTGCATATTTAAAGAATTCAAAACATTTCAAAAATAAATTTTTTGCGCGAGATTTTCGGTCATAAACAGAAGAACTGTGTCAGCTGATACTACATCGCGTGACATATATTCGCGGGAAACACACGTCGCTTTTTTTTTTGTTTTTTTGTTAAAGCAGAGGAGTTTTTACTTTCAACAGCGCATAAGAAAACATAGCATTGGGACTTCGGGGGGGGAAAGCACAGCAACAACCTACAGCTGCTGCGAAAACGCCAGTCATAATGAAAAGCACACTATAACACTGAATATGCGGGCTAAATGTGCTTTTGTAGAGGAATTTCACACATGGCAGCATTTTTTAATTTCCATTTCAATTTTCACATCGAAAAAACGCATTGCATACAAACAAGCGCAGCAGCGAAAGTAAAAATAACTGCACCCCTGTTGTGCACAGCTCCCGCTTTTAAGGTTTTGCCTTTTCAAAAGCCGCCTATGTGTGCATGTGCAGCTTGAATGCAAAGCGTCACAGAAGTCGCGCTTACTAATTATTACTATTTCTGCACAGAGAACTGAGAGTAAAAAACGCATTCCATAGAAATCCATTCTAGTGCTCATTGCGATTTTAATTTTCCATACACATAGCATTTTGTTGTTTTATTCTCGTTTTKGTTTAGCTGCTCGCTAAGAAAATCTGATTATGCAAAGCAAAAGGCATGCTCGCTTCTCCCCGCCTCACACYAATTCACGTCACATACTTGGCATACGGCGGTGCCGCATTAGTCGCTAAGTAAAATACGCCCCCACGGCCTCGTAATGCCGTCACATTCGCTGGATCGCCGCCCAACGCCATTTGCCTGCCAGTGTCCATGAGGCACCTTCTATGCTTTATCATATCCTGCCACAGTTTGACATCACAACCCTGCGCTCGCAGTGTCGTCTTGGACTGCAGTGACTCAGCGAAYACGTGAAAAGCACGAAAGTGACTGCATTCATTGAGAAAGCAGCCCGGCTGCGCACTGCCATAGTTCACATAAAAGTCGACATGGCCCAACGGTCGATCGTAGCCATACGAACCAACACTTGTGTGTACGACCTCCACATAATCGGCGTCGGTGATCGCAACGCGTTCGTCGAAGTTGTCGTAGCGAAAGAACGGCAGCGCTGGATCCAGTGCATAGATCACTGGCAGCCTTCCGGTTTGTACGTGCTTCCCAGCGATGCCAGCGATGTGTGCACCCATGCTAAAGCCGATCACATGTAGATCCTCGAAGCGTATACCCGCTTCACGTTGTAGGAAATCGATGAATTTCGCCAACACCTTGCCGACCGGTTTTACACGATAGCTGGCGGTGAGATAGTCCGCAACTGCACCACGACCCCAATCCACAGTGAAGACATTATAATTGCCGGCGCCTTGTCGGAGATAAGCTGGCACGAGCGTCTGATAAATGGCGGCATTTGCGCCACCAAACCAGCCATGTATGAGTATGCTGTGGAAAAGGGAAAAAGGGAAAAGATGTTCATATTATTTTAAAGTCATTCTTAAGCTCAGAAATCATGAGACTATTTTCTTTCCGTTTCTTTCTCTCTCTCCCCTCTTTCTTCTAATCTAAGATTCCTCTCCCATCAACTAAGATTAAGAAAAATAGAAAAAATAAGAGAAAAGTGTGACCTTTTTACCAAGTTTTTGTACAACAAAAACACCAGCAATATGTAAGCTAATGAAATTAGTCACTGCACCATTGCATTTTAATCGGCAACCTTTGAAGTGCAATAGTCCGTGGCATAGGCAAACAACACACAGCAGTTAAATGCAACAAAGCGAAGGACAAGCTCGAAGACAACATCCATTTGGTAAGCAACTAGTGCCCCTATGACACAATTTGCAAACCGGAAGAGTGCGCCAGTATGCCGATCACGTTTAGCACAAATCGAATTTTGAAAATGTTGCAAATCTGCCGCCGACATACACACCAACACACACAGACCGGGCTTTAACTACAATTTTTGCATTTCAACACTCGCAATCCCTCTAAGCAACCACCCATTGAGTAAGCTCGCCCGACATACATAACTCATTTCGCCACCTGACCCTTATAGCCCTTTTGTCGGCCATCACTTACCGTGTTGGATTGAAAGGATTGAAACGTGACTGCCGCAAGGATTTGCTATTGTACAGCTGCACTTCCTCCACTCTCATGGTGGGCGCGGCGTGGGCGGTCACTGTTGCTCCAGTTGCTGTGGCTGACGCCGAATTTGCCGTTGCGCCTGGCGTTGTGGGTGGTGGATTTGCGCCAAACACTGCGCCTATCGTATTGGTGACCGCATTCAATACTCGCTCACTACCAGCAGCTACAGTTTCGGCCAAAGCTGGTACGCGCGCCACAGCCTGCCTGTCAGATCTTGCATTCATGTTGTGGTAGTTGTTGGTGTGTAGCTGGAATACGGTATGTCGTTCGGCGTTGAAGAAGAAAGTGTAGTCCTGCAGATGCAATTGGTCGCTGCCAAAGAAGGCGACTAATTGTCCGAATGGATTGAGGAACCCATTTRAATGGTAGAGCTTTGTGCTGGCCATCTGTGGTGATGCTTCASTCGTRCTCACAGTCGTTACAGTTACACCACCATTGTTGGCTRTAATGATGTTTCGCTTGCTACTTGTTGAAGTAGGTGGCATTGTTTTGATACTTGCTGTTGCCGTTGATATTGTTGCTGTTTCCTTGTGATTTTTGCTCGTTTCACTTTTGTCACCCACTTTGGCGAAATCATTTTTGTTGACCARCATTGACAGCCCTGCCAATGTGCCGGTACTCCTTTTAGTCACCGCCTTCATAGTTGCTTCGTCACTCAAACAGTTTGCTGCTTGCTTTTTATTGTTTATTGATGTTGTGGTTTTAGTGGAGGAGTTGCTTTTGTTGTTTCTTTCCTTATTACCCTTTGTGGCAAAGCTCTGCAAATATTCATTTTCTTTTGCCGCAGTAGCGCCCACTTCGTCGGYATCCGCGCCCATCAAGCGCTTCCTCACCGAATGTTGTTCGTCATCTTTATTGTCATTGTGCCTATTGGCACCCATTACAGCCTCGTCACTATCGCCATTACCGCTGATTAACAGCAGATCTATGGCGTTGGCATCATTGCTGTCGGTTAAATAAACAATATAGTTTGGACTCTCGGTGTTAGACGGCAAGTTATTGCACAGCAGTCCGGTTGATTTTGGAGCATGTTCAAACAAGCATTTTGGTTGAACGTTATGCCAATTTTGTAGAACTGAAAAAGTAAAAAAGCGGTTGGTTTTTTAAATACATAATTTATTCCTGAATTCGAATCCATATATTAATCTTTCCGAAAATGTTTTATTCTGAATTGAAGTTACGAAGAGTGCAAAACTTCGATTCGTGAGAACACTCAAGGGCTCTCTTAGCTTATATTTCAATATTCAGACAGTAAACTAACAATTTTCGGTGTAACGGCTCTTTGAGAATTCGAAAGAACATTCTAGGGAAGTTTATGCAACTGCTGAAAACAGCGAAAAAAAAAATTATAAAGAAATGTTGAAAAAAATCACTGCTTCTCAATTTGCCCTTTTTGAGACAATTCACTTCATTAATGGGATTCCCAGTAGTTTTACAGTGATTTCGCTGTCATTATAGTTGATCGAACAGTTTGTTACATTTGGTCGTTATTTTAGCACAATTTATTTGAAACTCATATTCCTGGACCAACTTTGTGCAGATAGGAGCGGTTTAAAGTCTTTTCAGTTCTGGCTTATTACATAGGTCCATTTTAGGTATCAAAGACTTTCCACCGATACAAGATCACTTAAGTATAGATCCAATTTTTTAAGTGTTTTCTGCATGGAAGCAACTGTAAATCACTTTCTGCACCGACTTTCAAAATACGAGAGCGAACAAAAAACAACAACGGTAAATGAAATGGGCAGCATTAGCTGTTGATTGAAATCACTTTCGTACTTTGGAATGTGTGTCAATCTCTGATGAAAATTCTTTATTTTTTGACGAGACAGAGTGACCTCACGCTTAAATTATTCCCAGAAACAACTGATATTCAAGCCTTTCTTGCACAACTTTTTTATATTTCTTCAACTTAATGAACTACTTTCTATTATTTATTATTATTTTTTTTTTCAATTAGTTCTAAATCTATCAACAAATCCATTTGACTGAAAATCACCTGTTACTCCGAAAATGAAAATTGTAATCCAACGCATTTTACTTTCGAATAGTTTTGTTAAAAATGTTCTCACATTTCTACGCAGAAATCTTGAAAACTTTTCCAGCACTAATTGTAAAAATGCTGTTTTTTCACGCACACGCTGCCGGTCCAATTCAATTACGTGCTTCGCATAACCGAAACTACCAAAACACACGTTAAATAAAGGCTTAGCGAGCGAGTACTTGCTCGCGTTGCGCGTTCAACTAGAAGACTAACAAGAGACTGAAAGCACAAATAACTGAACGGTTTTCGGGTTGGGCTTTTTGAACAAGATTTAACTGAGATTCTTAGTGCCTTAACTTACCTTCTGTTTAAAAGATAACAATCTATAAAAAATTTGTGTTAAACCAAATTTCTGCTGTGTGGACATAAAATTACAACAAAGTCCGTTTGTGGACTTCGTTCGCATTTTGTTGCTTTTATTTACTTTGTGTATTAATTCTCAGAGAAAAAATGCATAATTTATATGATGATTGGAAAGATAAATAGGCAAAGCAAGTGGGTAAAAACAGTTATGATTAACCGAAAATAGTTGCAAGCAAAATCGCTAACAAGTTGGTAGTTGATCGGCATAAGTGACAGTGTTGTTTGCCTTACATTCACACTCAAYATGTGGCTAATAAGAAATGGCAGTTGGCTGATTTATTATCTATTTTACATCAAATATTCAAAARTAATAATGTTTACATATTTTTTAATGTAMAAAATATTATAATATTTTCAAATTATGAGAAAACAAATATTATTTTGTGAACTTACTTTAGAAAAAATTACCCTAGATTGTCAACGTACAAAAGATCCGAATAAAACTACTCAGTCCGTATTTAAGAAAGAAATTCGCAAGAACAGTCATTTTTTACCATGGAAGCCGCACTAAGTTCTATTATTCCAACCTTCTAACTTAGATAACCTTAGATATCCGACGTTATATTTTTTCTCAAATAATATAATATAATTTATTACAAATATAAGGCATGCGGGCGAATTTTTGAAGAAACTAAGATCTGTCTCTTATACACATCTTAACCTTAGATATCCGACGTTATATTTTTTCTCAAATAATATAATATAATTTATTACAAATATAAGGCATGCGGGCAAATTTTTGAAGAAATGAAGATAACTAA
Organism: Bactrocera latifrons; assembly: GCF_001853355.1. NCBI lineage: Eukaryota > Metazoa > Arthropoda > Insecta > Diptera > Tephritidae > Bactrocera > Bactrocera latifrons. The sequence goes on from NW_017537134.1 coordinate 1,504,777, forward strand.
ACTGATAATTGAATGAAGACGGACTTAACAAGTAGATCTATAATTCGTACATACATATATGTATGAYCAAGTGGCACCTTTATGCTCGATTTTGAAAATGTGGAAAATTGCAGCTGGCAAACGCACTCAGAGTTTTAACATTTTATGTCTTCAAATTAGTTGTTCTGTCTCCCGAAAAAGCTGTAACATCAACCATGTCAAGCACAGTTGAAAGAGAACCAAAAAAATKATTTCAATGCCACCTGCATGAGCTTCAAATTTGGCATTTATTACAATTAAAACATTTGCTGACATCAAATGTTTACACTTTTCCACAGTACTTTGTTGATATAATGTTTTTTTTTTTTTAGCATTGAAGTACTCCGACAAATTAAAGCAAAATTTTTTGTTAAGTTTTTTACTCATATGTTTTTTTCATATTTGGCGCTTCCGCTGCAATTTCACTGTAATTCAAAAATTCCACATTTTGATGCTCCGTCACCTCTAGGCGCAGCTTGCTCGCTAACTTCGTAAAAATTTTATGCTCACTGCGGGTCCACAGAGGAGATATATTGCAGCCACTCTCGCACTGGCATTCAAACTCTTTACGACAGTTGTGAATAATTTATGTAAACATTGACAACTCGTCATAAGCAACAACATCGGCGTTGCCATCGTTATGGTTAGTCGGCGGGTGAGGCGAATGTGTGTGAAAGTGGAAAATGTGTAGAATCATAGCGCCAAAAATAACTTATCGYACCCACAAATTGACACACATTCCCTTAACATTAAAAAAGTAACATGAACTCCGGTTTTCCAACTAAGTTWTCGAGAACTACGCCTGGCCAGTGACCTGCATTCGTTAGACAATTATTCGTGTGAACAAATTTACGAGTTGCTTCGTTAGTGAGGTAGGTCATTATAGCTTGAAGTTATGAGAGCGACTGTGTATGGCACTAATGAGCTTTTATATACACTCAACAGTTACTATCACTCGCTGCCTTCATGGAGCTAAAATTCGCTGGGCAATGGAAATGGAAATAGTTGACTTATCTGTCGCAGAATTTTCGAAGCGCAAACAAGACTGACGTTTCGGTCAGAGAGCAAAATAATAGACAAATTATGTTTATATATATGATTCCAATTTACTTACAGACTGATATCATCTATTTTTACAGTGCTCTCCACAATATTAAGAACTCATCATAGTTTTGACATACTCTCTACAGCAATATTCTCGAATGGGCATTCTTGTGCGCTAATATTTTTACTAAAGCACCTTAACACATTAGCTATCTAGCCCTTATTTTATTTATAAAATATATCATTATTAAAATGTTTCAAATAATGATTGGTAACGATTTTTTTGTTTTCTTTACAGGTATGTTAACCAAGACATTCTATCAAGACATTCTACGGAAATATATATGAATTTGTCAACCTAAAATAATTTCTCTGTTTTTAAAATAACCCCGGACGGTGTTGTAACATGGTACAGTACAGAATAAAAGGTATGTTCTTTACATAAATTGTTAGTTCGACGCGAAAAGAAAATAAAAATCGGCGTTTGAAAAATCCCGACGTTAAAAAATAGTAATATTAWGTAACTAGCAGCTTCGCAGTTCAATGAACTGGACGAAATATCAAACGTAGACACCAAGTCGCCCTATTTTAAAGTTCGCAAAAAACGTTGACGTCCTGTATGGCGAATTCTTCACCTCAAATTAAACTGAACCTCCATCTTGGATTATTAAGGACCAGTAGGTCTACGTAYGGCGTAATAGCCGGGCAKTATAACTTAACCTAACCTAATTGATTAAGKAGGCTTGGTGTCCTTGATCCATTTTCGCACATTCTAGCTGAAAAATTATTTGTCACTTGTTGATTTAATTATATTTATGAATTTTCCAGGAGTTTAGAAAACGAAATTTATCGAAAGACATGCTTCAATAATTAGTAAATGTATATCGCTTTTATATACAGTTTATAGTGCAACGAGATTATATTCTCATTCATTTTTCATAATTTACTGATTTCCTTTACCAGTAGTCTCCCTCACCTCTCTTTCTTCGAGAAGCCGTCTAAAAGACGTCTTATGGTACAACCACAGCAACCTTTCAGCTCAGTTGGTGGGCTTCTCAGGTTGTATGGGAGTCCATGCCAACATAGAGGAAGCAATATAATAACTTTTTTTCATCGTCATTGACGCTCCGCTGACTTAAGAACCCTTGCTTGCACCTTATGGCCCGAGGTAAAATTAAGCAACTCTATTAATGTTTCTATTTCACTTAAAAACTTCTCAAACACACTAACAACARAAAACTGTTTGTTTAGAAGGATAATATGCTGTTGTGTTGTTTTTAATAAAAATTTGARGGAAAAGTTGCATTACAATTCCCTGAACTACTAATACTTTTAAGTACCATACTCACTTTATTTCGCCGCAAWTTTTCCTAAACTCTTTTCCAATCACTTTTACAACACTGTTATCGCAACTTATTRTCTACTRGCGTGTAGATACAACAACAATTCYTGTAATACTCACTTTTATTTGAAGTGCCGACGCACTTCCGCAGAGTTGAAGAGTTCAATACATGATTTTAGTCCACTTTGAAAACAACACACATACACACAAACCGACGACACCRCGCAGTGCCATTATTTGCATGCACACACACCTATTGGCGCGCGTTATTGCTGTCTCCATTTTCGCTTACTTTGCATAATACTCCGCGTATCAGCAAATCGCACAAATTCTATAAGCTTTTTACAGGCTTTATCTTGAAAACAAATATCATCTTTGTAGGGCGTTTAATATATGCAACAACATGCGTTGCTGCAGAGTTCATGCAACCAAGCGGCGGCTGCTCAAACATACATACCTATAACCCGAACATACATATAAAAACAAAAAGACAAACAACAAAACACAAAAAATGCTTAGTAAAATTCTAAAGTTAAAAGAAAAAGCAAACACTGCTTTTGCTGCAAAAAAAAAGGAAAACATTTCAAAAGCTTCGCACTGCGCCATCAACAAAGGCTCATAAAAAATATAATAACAACTCGACGAGCACTCGAGTCTTTCAAATATTCAACAAGAAGCAGTGCGCCAAACTCCTGCTGACTGCGGGTACATTGTTGTGCACAATAGGGTTGCCACGGTGGCAATATGTGCGGAACTTGCGCGGAGTGCCGAGTTGACCCGAAACCTCGTAAATATTAAGCAAATATATTGTACTTACAACTGCATTTAAGAAGGATTGAATTTTTAAAAGGATCTGTTCTTGTAAGATCTTTTACATAAATAGCCTTCTGTTTCGAATTCTCTCAGCGTTGGCATCCCTGAATCCTAAACATTTCACCTTAAACATATTCACAACGACACATACATATTTCACTTAAGCTCCGAACTCGAATACACTCAGCCATGCTGRCAACGCACAGACACAACAAACTCCTGCGCTTATCCTTCGAGTAGAGCTTTTAGCTTGAACCTCAACTCTAACTCCAGCTTTAGCTTTAGCAGTCTTTTGTTGTCTTGTTGTCATCCAYGCTCATGTTTTGTGGCTTTATGTGTTTGTAATTGTTTTTGTTATATGCAGTTATTGTATCGTTGTTTGCTTTATCTTTTGTTGTGCTGCTGCCTTGGCTGTAAAGTGAATTATGCGTTTTGTTTTTTGCTTCGCCTGCTCGACATTGTTTGCGTACTCCTCGTGTAGGTACGTCAAATAGCCAGAGTCGGGAGGCATCGTGCCTTGTCAGCATAAATTCCAATCAATCAAAAGCGATCACCGTGGAGTAGTGTKGACGTTTCATAGCRCAAAGCTGTCCATTCCTATTGTTYATTTGAAAATGTTGTAAAACTCGAATGTGACTATCGGGGTACATTTTCTAGGTATTACAGAGGTTGTGATATCTGGCGCTTTCTTGTATGTTTTCGTTTCACAGATGCTCTAGAAGGGAATACTCTCTTTCTAAATAGTTATGATCCAGGTATGGGTACATTTTACTGTTATTGTTTAGAATAGATTAGATACGGAAGTTTAAAACTGCGAATAAGCTCGACTAAAGTCAGCAACTTATATTGCTAGTAGTGGTATCTGGAAATCTGAAGGTTAATATTGAAAATTTTTTGAAAGTGCAGAGATTGTCCGGAAAGCAATAGGAGTGTTTTTCTTCCGCCGAGACTCAACCGAAGGACCAATCGCAGTCTTCGCAGCCGCCCTACCGTCCAGATGTAGGACCCCCTCGGACTTTTTTTGTTTCTTTGCCTGAAAATACCGATGAAAGGGGACCCAAGCCTTCCGTGACGCCTTCAATGCTTGTAAATCGCGCTGGCAGCGCTTCAACGACGCAGATCGAGCCTATTTTGAAAGCTTTTAATGAATTGGTTCAATAAATTCTTTAAATCGACTCCGTYCTATTACTTTCCTGCATATGCGATGACAAACCAAATTCTCCATTGCACAATTTTGTACAATAATAAAGTAAGTTTATTCATTTAAGCTCAGGTTGCCGTATACAGACCCTAGAAAGGTGTGACTAACTTACTTTTTTCAAAAACAGACATGATCCTATGTACATTAAAATCTGCAGTGAGTATAAGTTTAAATAAGAGCGGCGTTTCTAAGACAATCCCTGCCAATCCAATGAAAGTATCCAAGTAAATTATCGACAATAAGTTTTTCCTTAAAACGTTAACCCTTTAAAGGCCACCCAAAACCGGTGTGGTTCTTCACTTGTCGGATGTAGACAACACCTCCTATGGTTGGCAGGAGTTCAGCCCAATTTCTAGCTCATCAAAGCCTCGAAAGCCTTAGRGAATGCTTAAAAGCTTACAGCTAATTTAAAAGGTCATTTAGTCAATGAAATTTTGAGTTCAATATTGCGCCCACTGTACTCCCTATATACCAAGAATTTCTAAATATACACGTGTATGTATGTTTTTACTAATTTTCCTTCAGCAGGCACTTCAATTGAATATTGTATTGAGTTGCGTTGTGCTAAGTACTGCGTCGTCCTCACTTCATATCGCTTCGAGTGGAATTGACTGTGACACAAGGATTTTGCGGATTTCACTTGTAATGCTCGTATCGCTGTGTGTCTAGATTGCAAGGCAATGAAGCTGCTGACAGCGACAAACAAACAGGAAATGCCAGAACAAAGACAGTTAGATACTACATGCGAAATAAAGGAGAAAGCAATACAGTGCTTGTGGGACACTTAGCTGATGTTAAGCAGGAAAAAAATTTACGAAATGGGATGTTACATGTAAGCCCAATGTGGTAGGGCCTGTGAAAGTAACCAAGCCAAGAGCTGGGCTCAGTTTCGGTGGGTGGRTTTGAAAACTCCATCATAGTTGATGAGTGTGTGTGTGCATAAACTAACATAACCGCGCACACGGTTGWACAAATTCTTAGTCATAAAAATTGACTGCATATTTTACACAGGCATATATGCAGACATGCGCCTAAAATGCATATTTATATGTGACTGTGGCATCGTGTTTCATAGACGCTTGAATTGCATTTTTTTCTCAAATCTTGCTCTCCAGTGTGGGTTGTTTTCCATAATGGCAATTTATTGATGTTGATAAAGCACTCGCTGGCACACATTTTCGTTATTTTTTTTATCACAGAATTACCACCTCGGTATGAGCATACGTTCACACACACTTATACTTGTGTACGTACGTGTCTACACACACACATATAGAAGAGGCTTATATGCTTTTTTGTTATTGCAAAATAATGCGCAATTATTATCAGATTTCTATAGTTTGTTAACATTTTAGAGGGTGAGTTCGTGCATACTGAGTTGGGGTTCTGTACCAAAAATCATCGATAATTTTTCCAACCACAAAA
>NW_017537134.1:1510719-1546996 GCF_001853355.1 Bactrocera latifrons
ATCGAGGGTTTAAGGTCTATTGTGACCTCCCTACTACCACACGTAAGAAGAGAGTATAATAAGCTTTCCTCTAAGTTTGTCACATTCAAAAGAAAACGTCGGGGACCCTATATAGCATATCAATATGTAAGTATATTTTTAAATGCTCAGCATGAAAAGCTGTGTCTTGTGTCGATTTAGCCATGTCTATTCGTCTGTCCGTCGGTCTGTACATAGTCGAATTAACGCTATTTTTTTTTAGATTTTTTGTAGTGTTTTCTTACTTTATCTTGTTTTATATTAGGAAAGAAAAAACTTTGCATCCCTTCCAAATAATACCAACAAACATCGGTGGATAATTATTTAGCACACTGTACATTTAACCAGCAACGACAACAAACGATTCCACAAGTAAATATATCTTCATGACTGTCATTATGAGTGCTTTGCAGTTTCACTAACACACACGCACGCACTGCCACAAACACCGCACACTATACAGTCATGTCTATGCATTCGTATCCTGCAGCTCGTTGGCGCGCATTAAACTCAAGTGTCTATTCCGCTGAACGTTTGCCTGCAACTGAAGTTCAAATTGCTGCTGCTACGCAATTGTTGAATTGAAATTTATGAGCGAATGGTGAGTAGTGCTCATTGCCAACAATTGAAAGCAGCAAATGCTAACAACAACAACAAAGTARTGTCCTTGTTAAACAGCACCACCAATTCAATGTTGGGTGCAAAACAATCTTCGTTTACTTGCCTCGCCAGCCCTTAAATAACCGACCATACACTTTTGACTGAGGAGTTTTTTGCGTTTTAAACTTTTCGTTGCTATTGCTGCGAACTTTACTTGTGCGGCTACGCTATTGCGCAACAACTCCGACTCGCACGGTTTGAAGAACTGCGTTGCAAAGTTTAAGAAACCTGATAAATACGCTTCTATTTCGAGGATCTAAAGAATCTAATTACATGCATACAGTCCCACATTGTAAGCTCTTCTTCTTTCAAAGACATGAATAAGAGTTACTAAAACTATAGTTATYGGAAACACTTCTTAATACAATTAATATTTTTATTACGAACTTGTGGCAACATGTTGCAACTGTATTAAAAAGAATAAAATAAAAATTTCAACCCTCCTAGSAATGAAATCACAAACAAAAAGTTATTAATCTGAAATATGTAAGGCCTTAATGTCTGGTTCTAGGCAAAAGCTGGAAAAAAACCTAACGAATCACTTTTTTTGAAGCTAGAAGCAAAGCGTGCCAATTTATTGCTTTCACGTCAAGCTTTCATTGTGTACGACCGCATTAGTAACAGAACATGACAGATCATTATTGCAACATMTCTACTTACTTTCCATAATAATTATTTACTACTAATGTAATAAAAGTTATTATCGGCTTGACTGATTTTGAATAAAACCGGAACAAGTGATGTAAGAATATAGGTTAACCAGATCTGTCAGCTGACATCTAGTAATCAAAAAAAATTTTTTAGGGCAGTGTTTTCTACTAATTACATACAAATTACTTTTTTTCAATTTCGTTTTCACCCTGTGCTGAAAGTTCTTTTTGTTAATTACATGTTGGTACTTGCTTTTTTTTTTTAACTTTTAGCGCCATCTATTGGAAACTAACTGTATTTCCGAAAATTCCAACATCTATGACAGCAACCTTAAGCTTATTGAAAAGCTTTGGTAAAGCTTTTTTAGCTTATCAGGACAACTAACCAACCATTCCAAACGGCAGCTTGTGCTTTTAAGGTCTTTGAACTTTAACAAAGTGAGCGTGAGCAAAACTAATGTGAAAATTTGGAGCTTTTATAGCAGATTCAAGGGAAAGCTCATTGGATGCACAGACATGCACTTTCTGTAATACTTATTATTTATGTATAATGATTATTTTAGAAGAATTTACTTATTTTCAATTAACAGTCGCAAAATAAATCGGCTCTGTTTTTACCTTCAATTTTGTAATGATATTGCTTTCAAATATTTTCGTTGTAAGCCTATAGAGTCCCATAAGTTCTTACTTGCACTTTAATGCAAATACTTTGACCTTTCTTCCTTCCGTTCACACTATTGGTTGTTGTACTCCCTCCACGGCAAAAAATTGTGAACTGCATTAAAGTATTTATATCCCTTGGGAATTTTACTTCATAATGCAAAAATTAGTCCTTGTCATTACCCGTAGACCCAAACAACCACATTTTAAGCATTTTCACGCTTTTAAGACTCATGTAACATATACATAGATAAGTATGCGTACATAGATACATATTCGCGAGTCCTTGTAGAAATGAGCGCATATCTGTGCCCCTATTCAACCGGCATCGTTGTTCTAATTATTAGCGTCTCGCTATGTCAATATATATACTATTTTTTCTTMAACCACACATCTTTTAATTTATATGCACCACCCTGCAGGGTTGCATTTGCATAAGAGCGAGCAGTCAAATTCATTACATCAGCGCAGGGCAGCAGGAAGTGCCTGCASTCGCTCACCAACCACTTCAAATTGACTGTAGACTCTCGGTTGCACGCGGCAAAGTGCAGTTGCAGCTCGTTTGAGCCTTTCGCCASCAACTTCCGGTATGACATTGAAGTGTGTCTGCATTCAACGAGTCCAAAGCGTATTAAAAATAAAAGCAGCTGTAACGGTACGCGGTACTCGCATGAAACCGTTTATCACTTTCACGCTTTGTGATACAAATRCGAGTATGCAGGCTTAGCGGTATTATTTTTAGGTGACCCCCTTTTTAATGCATTTAGCACAACAACAAATCGTATTTTTTTATATTAAGTTGCATGAAGAGTAACTCAACGCTTTCCGTTAATAAGTATGTGTAAGTGTTGTAAATGTTTGACGCAATATGTTTTTCACACCGTTGTGATGCAACATCATAAACGTCATAATCATTAAGACTTTATGTATATATATGTATATATATGGCCATATTATGTGTGAGTAAGAGCTTATATATAACTTATTTACTTACAAACAAATTCTCTTTGCCTACTTTCAGGGCACAAGCATAACTTATTAATGAAATGTAATCAACATGACCTCATAAACTCATAAAATTATATATTAACATAAAACTGTTGCTCCTAGAGTTATTAAAAAATATTAAATCATTCGTTAGGACGATGACTGCATAAAACATATTGCGAGCGCAAAAAATATTAAATTATATTTCCACTAGCCAATTTATCACTTTTATAAATAACATGAAATTGTAAGCTTTATTGAAATGTTGAATTTCTAAAGACTCTACTTAAACTAATGCTAATATGTAAATATCCCTTATCTATGTCATTATATAAGAGTTTACATGTTCGTATTTCAGTTTAATTAGTCATCAAATGTTTGCTCAGAAACTGTAGTAGTATATCTTTTGTTGTTGTTATGATTATTATTACCTGAGCGCTATAGACACACCTTTTAATTTTCGAAATTACACACCGGTCAGCACAGGAGATATAATTGTTTGCTTTACCTACTTTAAAATTGCACTTCAAGTACTTAATAAAAAATTACATATACATACGTGCATTATTAAATTTTGAGGTTTACCACAAAGTCACGTACATAACCTGAAAAAATTTAAAAATTAAAGAAACGATTTTTTTCAGATACGAATTTTTTAAATTTAATATAAAGAACAAATATTCAATAAACGTATCTGGCAACTTATGTATAAAACTTACCTGAAAATAAAAGATAAAAATAAACAGTTGAAATTGGTTAACACTACGCCATATTAAGCTTTATCCAGATTTTTTAAATAATATGAGATTCTGGTTTTCTTAAACATATATAATTAATTAAAATGATTGTGTCATTGCAAAAGCTTAACTCTTTATGAACAAAACTAAAAAAGAAATATATTTAAAAAACGTTTATTTTCTTCTCGAAAACTTACAATGAGTCACCTGTGCTTTTTTATTTTCTTTTTTAAAAGTGTCGCCACTCTCATATCTAGCCATTATGGCACTACAATCTCCCCTTGGTCAGCAATTATTTAAATTATCGTCAAACAAACTCTCGTTAAACTCGTTTTTTAAGCTTCGCACAAACATATGTACATATGTATGCGATTATTTCATTATTCTGTTTTGACATTTTTCCGTACTCAGATAGTTATGTTATTATCCCTACCAATCGTCAGCTGTGAAATGGAGCTCATAAGCAGCTTTACTGTAATATGCTTTCATCCTTTAATTGCTTACTTCATCACAAAACAAGTGTATGTATGAGTGTGCATGTTTTTATAATGCCATTCGTACTCTTCGCGGGCTTAAACTTGCTTTCACACCAAGCTGCGCACCTCGAAGAGCGATATGTGTGTGTGTAAAAACTGTATTTATGTACTTAAGGATATGAGGTATTCGAAATACAGTCCGCATACATATGTGGATCTGCATTTAGTTTACTAAATATTAGCTCCTTTTCAATTACTCTCTTATATTATTTTTCTTATTTATAGAGCTTTTAATCAGCTTAGGATTACACAGTAGAAATTAGGTGAAGTTGGTTTATAGTTTCCTTGGAGATCTGTACATTTATGGAAGCTCAATTGAATCTTAGTACCTTCAATATTGCAGCATAATTATTTTTGTTTGGTTTATTTGGAAATTTGCTCGTGTCTTGATAAAGAAGTTTTGTATACTTTCCAGTATTTAATCCTTAAGGCCACTCCAATTAACCATGCAATACGAGCGCATAGAATCCCTTAATGTATTTTACTGTTATATTCAATCAAAAAACTAATGTGCCGCCTTGATAAAAATCGAAATTCATTCATTTTCAAGTTTTGTCTTTTTGGTCTTTTGAATATTTAATATAATTTTTTTTTCCCTCACCTAAGCAGGCATTAACTCAATGAAATATAATAACTAGTACTGACATAATATATACATACATGTATAGACATGTATTTATGTTTTTACTGCAAAGTAGTTATTTCAGCAATTGACTTACAAAACTCACACTTAACACTTGTTGAACGCTCACAAACATTTTCTATTTAAATAAAGACATAAAATAGCATTCACCATATGTGCTAATTGGCGAGGCATTATTTACATAACTATTCTATTTTAGTGTTAGTTATAGTTGTGTTTGTCTACTTTGTCTTCTAGGCGTTCTATAATACATTAGGGTGCTGGCAGGTCAGTGCGAAACTCAACACAATATTTTGCATATTGAACCAAAGGTATAATTTTAGATCGGAAAGATCTAATCTAAAGTAATTTGATTGCAAATTATTCAGAACAGACACACCACCAAAATCGAATCGCTTGTTTAGCAGAAAGAATTAATCTGAGGCTTTTTTCTTGTTAATCATTAAAGGTTAGCATGTCATAGTAGTAATACGAGGCTTTACACTTTTTACCTTAATTTTTAGAGTTCTTATGTCTAATAAAAAAATGATTTATTTTTATAGGTTTGTGCTTCGAATTGTTATTTTTTTTTTGATTATATGTGAAAAAAAAATTTACCAGTTACATAGGTTAATACCGGTAACTCTGTACGGCAATCTTAACTGCTATCTAGCTATGTCTTAAAATGTTTTAAAATTCGATCAAGCTATAGGAGATCTATACAAGTAATATAAAAATTTTGTTCATTGCTATGATTCAATGATTAATTTTCGAAACATCATTGCTATTCGATACGTCTCTTTGAAAATTATAACAATAATCTACAGCAATTACCAAAGATTTGTATACAAGTATCGGGGTTTCGATACCATTAAGTACTCAAAAAGATTGTCGGTACTCACTATAAGGAATCAGCATCGTTGCGACACTATATCGTATACACACAATTTTGTGTCCCGCTGCACTGTAAGTTGATTCAAGATCTACTTCATTACCCCGCACACAGTGTTGTATAGTATTCAATTTCTCTCGGAAGAGAAACACAACAACTGTATGGCCAAGATCGCGAAGTATGACACATGAGAATAGAAACGTTATTCATATGTACGAGATATCCTAGTGATTGCTAGATGCCATCAGATTTGCGGATTTTTTGGCATTTAAATTTTGCTTTTATTGCTTTATATTTGAATTTTGTAGCTTTGTAATTTATTCTAATTGAATATCGTTAGTCCCTCTTAATTATGGCACAGGATTGTTGTTTTCCTTTAGCTTCTCGTTCTATTTTTCTTGCTCTTTCGCTTTATACATCTCTTCAGATGATGATTTCAACGTGTTATTATTGTGATTTTTACAATAGCCAATTTTAATTACTTCCTTTCTGTTCCTTTGTTTTTGGATCATGAAATTCGCAAGCATTTTCTTTTTCATCATTTCCAGCACATATTTTTGCATATTCATAACAGCGTCATCACAATCAGCCAACCAGTTCATACGTACGCTGTGTTTGTCTGCACTCTTTCATCTCTGTAAAACATGCTTCAGCATTGCTCTGTTCGATGCTTAAAATGCTGAAGTAGCGATTGGAGTGCTGATGCTGAGCATATTTCCCCAATTTGTATGTCCATACAAACACATACTGATAAAAGTACGTAACTGTAATATTCTGCATTAGAAGCAGTARCAGAATGGGGATGATGTCGGGCTGCGAAAATAGGCGAATGAACTGGCGCTCGTGTCTTGCAGCCGAAACGAATGACGTACAAGGACAAATGTGCACATTGCCGATTTTTGGATACTTAAAATGCAGCAAAGATGCTACATATACATACATACATATGAGTATATTTGTTGTAATGAAATAGTAAAAAACAAGGTAAAACATTAACCTATGTTTTCATTATAATGATATAATTTTCACCTCACCCTAATAGCCTTTTGGCGAAGTATATGGAAAGGACATAGCAGAGAAGTTTGACCAAGTGTGTGTTTGTCACAGCCCAGTTAGCGATGGGGAGTGGCTACTAGTTGGTATACTGAAGAAAATATATTTATGAATGACGCTTGACTTTTGGTGCGAAATGTAGACGATTTTTCTGATGGCATAAAAATGTAATAAAATCTGCGATGGACTTTAGGCATACAAGTTTCAAAAATTACAATATTGAAAACCATTTTCCGATCATGTGAAAAAATTTTACGAACAAGCTTGTATTAGATTATTACTCGAACATATGACAGCATTAAAAATGCGAACAATCAATCTTCGAATATGTAAAATTTTGGAACCGACAAGATCCATAGTTTCTAATACAAAAAAGCTCCAAAAACTATTCACAGATTCATCACTTTCGGAGATGCTAACTAAATCTCCGAAAGTGCAAATATCGAAAATTTCAAATATGCAACAATTTTTACGAATAATCTTATTACTATTTTGATAATATAAGCGCCAACTTGCAAAATTCTTAATATTGAACATGTGTTCGAAAATTTCGAAGATAAAAAAATTTGGCGTTTCTATTTTTCTCGCTGAAATATTTTTCTTTTGTTACTTGGGAACTTCGAAAATTCGAACTTCCAACATTCGAAAATCCAAAATTTTGCATATAAAAATATTCGAACCAATAACTTAAATCCTTGCCATAATCTTTTCAAGAGTCAAAAATAATTCAAATGCTTTTCGAAGTAGTCTCTAAAAATGTTCTTCGAAAAGTTCTTTTCAAGAGCAGCTTGTTAAAAATAAATTCAGATCAAATAACAAAAAAGACAGAGAAAGAAAAGAACGTTAAGAACGATTTTCTAAGGTCTGGTAAAACACGCTGTTATTGCTATATAAATATGAATTTGGGTCAAAAGACTCCCTTTGCAATCGAGCTAACAAAAGATAGTAATCATCGAAGTTTTTGAGTATTTTATGTTCTGAAATTTGAAAAAAAATGCATAGGGCTAAACTTGTAAAAAGTATTTTCACTTCCAACTTTAACTACTAAGGCACCACCTGAAACATTTTGGGAATGGAATCGAGCTTCCAACTTTGAAAGGCAAAGCTTACACAAACACATAAGAAAATGTTCTCGAAAGCTCCGTGAACGCATTGATGTCAACGCTGCGACACACTTCGCTTACGCACACAATTCCACAGTTCATGAAATGAGGGTACCGTCGCAGTCGACACAAACGCCTTACTATATGCTTTGTCAAGCGGCCAATGAACGAATGTACATTTTTCAGTATAGCATACTCGTATTTATACATATGTATAATATGTTGTTATATAGAGACGTAGAGACCGTTAAACATATGTATGAGGGTTGGGGGTAAATATAGACAGGGAGACGCCATAGTTGAAACTAGCGGTTAGCGGGAGGGTAGAACGGCAACTATACTTGTTGAAAAGGACGCACAAATTAACTACAAAACAACAAAGAATGTAAGCGACAGCAGCACAGTGAAAAAAGGTCGGTTGTGCGGGAGAAAACTAAAACTAAAGTGAACCGAAGAGTAAGGGGCGAACGCTCGGCTTACGTCGAAAGGGGTGAGTTATAGTATAGGTGTGGTTGTGTGTATGTGACTCAGGGTTGCTCTTAACCCCGTAGCCGACACGCTGACAATGCTTTTGCTGTGCGTTTTGTCGTTGTGTGGCCGCCGCTGGTTTTTGTTATGTTTTACATACATACTTGTAAGCGAGCATTTTATTATTATTATTATTAAAATTTCTTGTTATTATTGTATTAAAGGTATAGGTGCGTGTGTGTGCGGCGTGTTTGTAGGTACCCACAAAGATATTAAGTGGGTGCGTTCCGTTCGACTCAGTGTGTATGCAGACGGTATGTTGTTTAAGGTGGTGTTGCAAGTAAGGGCGTACCAAAATGCTTTTTATGCATGCCATGCTTTATAGCCTCTTCGCTGCGGTGGTGGTTTATTGATTTTTACTAAATATTACGATAATACGTTGAAAATATACTCAAAATAGTAGTGCTTATGTATGCCACTCGATTTTTTAATATAGCAGTCACGCCGCTTTCTATGCGAGAAATCGATATTTCCAACTTGTATTGTTTCTTGCAACATTTTCRTGGCATTCTTTTCTACTCTCCGCTTTGCTTTGAATAATTCATTAGCTTGCCTGAACGGCTTCCACAATTTCGGCATCCATATGTACCACATGTTCCACAGACGCACATATAACGGTGCGCTGCCATGGTGTTTCCAATTTCAGCTTCCATTCAAAGTTTCCAACTTTGTTAAATATAGKCTTTGTGTTTGTGTATGTGTGTGCGTTCGTGTAAGGTACTGGGTGTTTGCAACAATATCCATCTCTTTTTGGTGCTGTCGACTTGAAGCATCCTTTATCCCTTCTTTATGAGCGCTGTGTACAATGAAGTCCGACCTCAGCTTAGCTGCTGCTGCGCCTGATGCCGCCCAGCTTTCCATGGCTAGCCCATTGCTGCCGCTATAACGTTTGCTGTTGCTGCTGCTGCATCTGTGGCGTTGGCTGCTGCTGCTGCTCGATTTAAAAATGGAAAATTGATTTTTCCTGCTTTTCGCCTTATACCGGAAATTTTCATGCTAAGCCAAGTGCTGTTTTACCGACGCGTTGCTCTGTGTGCACACATATGTATCTAACTATACATGAATACACACACACATGCATGTACATGCAAGCAAATGTGTATGAACGCGAAAATTTATTTAAATATATATGCATATAAATACATAGGCGCATACACACTCTTAATATGGGGTAGCGCTCGAAAGTATGCCTCGAAATTTTTTCAATTAGAATTAAATGATTCGAAAACAAAAATCATTAAGGTAATGTGTAATAATCCGGTTGTTTCAGAAATTTGCCTGCGCCCCAAAATGTATGCTTMAAAAGTGCTTATATTCGTTAGAAAGTCTCTTTGGTGCTTTTAWATAGATTTCACAATTCTTTTTTGGCTTTGCTTCATCAACTGCTGCTGTTGTTGTTCACATTCGCAAGACAATGTTAATGCCCCGGCCCAGCAGTAGGCTATCATATCGAGAAGAACAGTACTGCTGTGACAGGACAATATCACTGGCAAGCGATTGATTTGCATATATTTTGCGATTGTKTTTCTTCATATTCAATTTTCGTTKTATTAGTGTCGGAAAGTATTACCGTTACGCACTCAAAACCGTTTGAATTGAAGACAKTTARCTTCATCTCAACATTGTTTCATTCTATTTGTCGTAAGTTAGATTTTCAACGCCGTAGTGCTAAACTCCCTTCGAAAATTCGCTCCGAATACACAATTTTCTTCGAAACAAATATTTTTCAATAATTTTCCCTTACTACCTCCTGCTAAATYCATTAAATGTATGAGTAAATTAGCCTAACAAAAATGTATATATGTAGGCCGTCCCGTCTGCCATCGGTGCTCAAGCCGAAATTGCACGTACGAAATCCAAAAGCTGACTGACGGCGAGCTCATTGAGTAAACGTTGTGTGAGGGTAGATTTTGCGAAGAAAGGTGCGCGCACCACGACGAGAAAGTATTTGCTGTGTGTGCTATGTGCATTCCAGTGACGGTACTGCTGACGTTGCTGCAAGCGCTATCCAGCGAGTGGTAGTAAATGCAGGCATGTGTGTAGGCATGTGTGTGTGTTACCAGCGTGGAATGACCAAAATGAGTGGTGCTGAGAAAAATCAGAATAAAACCACAGAGAGTTTGCCGACTGCTCTAAATAAGCGTATAGTCGTTAATGTAAAAGTCGGTGAAGTTTCAAATGTACAAATGTGTTTAGGCGTGTATGTCTGTCGCTTTTGTACTAACTTGGGGGTGTACCTACTTGATATAAGAATTAAGACAGGGCGTTCTTACTGCGAGATCAGATCAGTACATCTGTTTCATAATATCCTTGATATGATTTGATTAGGGTTTGAAATGAAAAAAGTGTGAGAAATGTATATATACAGATATCTTCATATAAAATTTCGGTATAATATAAACATCTGTTGAAAAGCCTTCAGCCTCTTGGACGAGGATACTTAAAATCCTTCAATTGAAACCAAATAATAGGAAACAGCACCAAAATAAGAGAGAAACTGGAAAAACATAAAAAACATTAAATATTTGATATCAGCCTAAAAGTGTGCCATATTTCTTCAGTATATYTTGAAATATTATAGACTTTAACTATTTGCTTTTGTTTACCCTGGTTGTCAGACTCAGTAGGCTATGCAGCGACTCTTCGTACATATATACAAATTCAGATATTATGTTTTTATCATTTACCATCAAATTTGAAAATTTGTCCAATAATTTTCCACGCACTTACTTAACTTGCTTTAATGTAACTTAATTTTTATGGATTTAAAAATATTTATTTTTTTTTATAAAAAAATATTTTTTACAGTATATTCCATAGAAAATATAATTACACACACATATCTACTTTTATATTTACATATCCACATGTGGATGTATTCNTAAACATATGTACATATATACACGAGCTCAAATCAACCGAGCAACTCTCTATAGCTAGCTCTCAATTTCGCGAATCGCCACTCGCTCCTTTATAGTTCGTCGTTCATCGTCWACGTCATATATGTCCCAAAGAAACTGGTAATCCGTATAAGGGTACTGGAAAACACCCCCTAAAACTATGCTAATGCTCATTGTAATATTCGACGTAACGCCTTCCAGTGTTTATGSCAGCGCGCAAGCGATTAATTTGCTCTCAATATCTTGTGCTGTTTCTCACCCTCCCCCCACGAGTGCTACTCGTTAACAGCACTCAATCGTATTGTGTCTACGCCTATTAAAGGCTAGCAAGTACTAGTCGGTTGTCTGCCGTCGTGTCGGCCAACTTTGTCGTCATCATCCCTTTGTACAMGTACAATGCGTATAGTCAGAAAATAGTTGAGAAAATAAAGAACAAGAAGAAGAAATGAGAACCAAGAGCACTTTACCCCCGACAGGAAAATACTACATATGACGTGAAGTTTAAACTGAAATTTATTTTCGCAGAAAATTCCAAACTGCGCACACACACACACCAATGTTTCCATGTATGCTCTATGAACTCTGATGCTCGCTTAAGTGATTTTGCCAGCGCATGTACTATGTATTTCACTGGCATTGTGCTATCACGCGCCAGAGTATTTGCAGACTCCACATATTTTTAATACATTAACTGTTATGGTGAGGAGTCCTGTCGGTGCATTGCATTGTATAAGTAGTCAATATGAAACAATCATGAAACAATAACGGCCAATTTCGTACACACACATATGCTCAAACATATTTGCCGTTGGCATAAAGGCTGTGCTCCACGCTTGTTTTCTTTGATATTTGTTGCTGTTGTTGTCAAATGAGAGTAATTGTTTCCAATATGGCTCTCCGCTTCTCCGTTATGTTCGAAGTATAATGTCTTAATTAAAAAATATGCTTTTTGCCCTTCCTACGGAAATTAGCGTAAGGGAAAATGTCAGGATTACACATATATAAGTGTGTATGTGTGTTACCGGAAATACGAAAGAAGGAAATCACCGCAGCTTGTAAGCAATTTGTAAACTACATACYATATRTACATACATATGTATATGAAACGGTTTTAAAGATATATCTAAATAAAGTCAAGAAAGCTCTAAAAGTAGATTAATTATTTGAGAAAATATAATATAATATATGGCTTTTGGCAGCAGGAACGTTACATCCTGGAGTATGCTTGCCAAAGGTTTCTATCTTGGAGTTCTTTAACTTTATTTAGTGAGACTTCAAATGAGCATGAAATTTTCTATAAGAAATCTTAACATTATTGGTAACAACCCCAGTAAGAMCTAGAATGAGTAAGTTATATTCTTAATTTCTCACAGGGGCGAAACAAATTTTGAAACTTTTTTTTTACAAACTTGTATACAAGCTACCTCGCGCCTTCAAACCAGTTGTGTTAAGCATCCATACATGCATACATATACAGATACCGCAGATGCGGTATGTAGGTGTATTTCGTCCGTTATGCTCTTCAGTTGACTGTTGCTACGCCTATTTCCGTTCCATTCATTTCTCGCTTACGCAAATTTCCGTTTTACATGCTGATTCCGACTGATATACATATATAAGGCAGTGCGTTTGACGAGGCACTTGGCTCATTTCACTCATTCACTCACTCACTCGACACACAAACATACATACCGCACAATTCCCCGAAGTGCGCAGGAAGTGGTTCAGTAATGGGATGTGGAGTAAATATGTATATAAAAGGGAAAAAATTCACTTATAAGTGCACTTTGGAGAAGGACAAAAAAAAGGAGGTCGTGCTTTTGACTGACTGACGCTGGTTGATTATGTGTGCACACATATGTAAGTATACATACATATATGTAAATTGTATTCTTTTTAATGTAGCTGATATTGAATTTAATTTTTAAAATTTTATTTATTTACACATACAAACGATTTCCTATACATTTACGGGTTTTTTTCTGGAGGGTATATTCTTTTGAGTTGAAAGTTTGAATGTGAAATTGATATGAGTATACAATATTTCTTTTGGGGTTATATTAGACCTTATTTAAATTAATAGATGAWATGTATAAAAGTGAATTTGCATATCGACATGACAGGAGAGCAAATTAATTCCTAAGAAGAMGAGGAAGACTACCTAATTTAATCAAGTTTTATGACTTTCGCTATGCCTGGCCGATTCTTGAATGATTATAACCGTTTAAGACATTAATGGAAGTTTTRTTATTAATCGAAGCGGCCTCGACTTGTTGTTGGTGGCGTTAAGATGTAGTAGCCGTATCAGATAATAAATAGGATCTTATTTCGAATTGTTATAGTAAAGTGTTGGCATTGGGCCAACAACCCAGGCGATGTTCCCTTGAGTCAAAGTAGTGTCACCAATCTCTTAATATGAGTTTGATGTTCTGAGTATTAATTAAAATTTGCAATTATGCCATACAAACGTTTTCTGCGCTCGCATTACTCACCTCAGTGACCACTAATCGAATTAGGCCACAGCACACGCACATACACATGCACAATCATGCAAACACAGACAAACGAGGAGGGCGAACTGTCAGCATTTAATTCTCCAAAGTATCCTTTGCACGATTTCGTACGGAATTCAGTGGACTCTGATGTCACCACACTAATTAAAATAGAAACGAATGAATGAGCAAAGCGCACATACAAAAGGCACATGCCAAAAGTCGCGACTTTATTGCCGCAGGCGTTAACACACGGGATGGAGAAAAGTAGTCGGTTTGGGCATATGAAATGTAGCAAATATTGCTTTTTGCAAAAGTACTCCAGTTGAAGGTATTCACCAAGCACGGTAAAAGACAATATCGCGCTGAATGAGTAGACGTTATATTTTTTTGGACTTMTATCAGGAGCGTAATGCGCTCTAAGTGGTATGAAGAGAAATCGCTTAGCAGGAWTTTTTTATAAATTGATAAATGTCAATAAGGTATTTTTTTTATGGGAAATTTATTCGAAGTCCGAGAAAGTAATAGTCAAGTTTCTATAAACCATAGATTAAGGTGTTAAGACAGCTATACCAGTTATTCAAATAAACTGACAGCWGGCCCAACATATCTTCTGAGACATGCGGTGTTGGGTTGCATTTTACTCTGATTAAAAATTTTATTTTCCCACAAAAACAAAAATAAAAACAAAAACAAAAAAAAAACTGTTTAGTAATCTTTTCATTTCAAGTTTAACGTTTTCTACCACTTCAAGTGTTAAATTCTCTATTTTTGTTTTTGAAAGTAATTTTTCATAGGAGCCATGCAGAATTCTAACAGTGTGCCAGAATGTGTAAAACACAGTTCTATAACATTACAATAGCTAACGGTTATACAACTTTAATGACGTTTCACATTCTCTCTAATGTGAAGTCAATTCGAGTTCCTATCACGAGTTTACTATAGAGCAGCAGCACACAATGTTAGCTAGCAGAGAAATGTCTAATCGGAGGCAGCTGTAATTGCATAGTAACAGAGTGGCAAGCTGCTATTCACATGGGCTATTGTATTGAATTTAACTGGATAATAAGCAAAATAGTGACGAAAAGTAGATATGAATATTAAAGCAAATGAATTGCTGACGTGGATTAAAGTTATAAATTTTATTACATAATATAATTACAATATACGCACTGTCACAAACTATATGGCACTCAATAAATGTAGTAATAAATAAATAATTCGTAAGATAAATGAGTCAATATAACCCATAACGGTTAGGAGCAATTAATCAGCTTTGTTACCTTCCGAAWTTTTTCGTTTAACTCTTGCTTGCCAATATGAAAAAGTGGTCATAAAAAAGACATTAGCATCGAACTGATCGACTGAACTTAGAAATCAGTGACAATATTTAAATATATATATTTCTGATATAATAATTTCATTAAATTTTATGCAGCAATGATATGAGAAACTAGATCAAACTATTTTTAAACTATAGATTATGCGAAAACAGTTGAAGAGGCCTTTTWAGTCGGAAAATATAATATTAAAATTCTTTTGGAACCCTTCCTTTCAACTTGCCATAAGCTGTATCCCAACCAGAAGCYAACTCTGGATCCCTCATTCCTATTTCATTTCTATATTTAATGTTTTCACCTTCAGACTTCGCAACTATTTTGCAATATCTTATATATTGCCAATAATATTATTTTCCACMGYCSAAATTTGTATTTTTCAATGAAATAATCTACTTTTTGTCAACTGATGATTGCTCTTATCGAAATTCTGCCACTATATTATTAAAAAACATGTAATAATATCAATACATGCAATTTAGTACTTAAAATACATATTTATGTGTGAAATTGCAGGCCAGAGTATTTCTAGTATTTATTTTAAGTGCATACATACATACGCCCTCACACAGGCAGTACGTCCACTCAAATATGCTTTCATCCGCCAACTAGTGTCATTTAAGTGCTATCAGCGATTGAATTAAATTACTTTGCCGCTTCTTTGTAAGCAAATCAAGCAGCCAGCCGCTGCAATGGCCTGAGTCAAGCGTCAGCACTTCGCTCGCGTCAAAATTGYATTTTTGTAGCGGTACCATTTGATTTTTATGTTCCAAATATATATTGCTCCATTGCCTTATGCAAATCATAGTCCGCAGCTTCAATCGCTAACCATTTTCACACATTCGAATGCAAGCCAAATGTTGGCTCCACGGCGCGTAACAAAAGCGTTGAAATTGAGCATAAAAAATCGATAACCCTCTAATGGCAATTGAAGCATCGCAAGTATTCTTCTATTTATCTACTTTCTTTGTGTCACAATGCGAGTCATACTCCAACTGGATACCCACACTCGTATATTTGTTTTTTTTTGTTATATTTTGTTTGTGTTGTTGTGAAGGGAGCGTTCACTTCAATGTACATATGTAGAGCACATAATTGTGCTTGTTGTTGTTTATTGCTATGAGTAATACACACCATACCTGAGAGCAAATTCTTATGCTCAACACATTAGAGCATTTCGATGAAAATTTTCCATGCTTTTAATTTTCCAATAATGGAAAGTGATTGAAGTGTGTCATTAGAGCGCCTGCGCAATGGAACGATAACTGATTTTTCACTTGGAAACCCAATAGCTAACTCAATCTCTATTCGCAATTGCTCTTATAATTTGCAYCATGCAACTTCGCTCAGTGTCCACTCACGGCTCGATGTGCAACAAAAACGAGGAGCATTTTATAAATTTGCGAAGCTGTCTGTGGATACAAATGTACATATGTATGTATGTATGGGAGAGCGTGTGTTTATTAGACGTTACGCCTAAGGCTCCTACAGCATCCTCTTTGCTTTAGTTGGACTGTGTGAAAGCTGACAGGCTGCCAACAACAGCAACACAAACAGGAGGCAAGTGCACTGGCAGCAGCATCACTACAACGTCACATCGCTCAACTCGCTTATAACGTTAGTGACATCCTGCACACACACACATACGTAAATGTGTTCATATATCTGTTTTTCTTTTACACCACAAGCAAAATGTTTGTTTTCAATTATGATTTTTTCGCTTACTCTAATTGCAGTTAAAAGATATGTGCGTATGTTGTAGTAAAGTGCGCTTTAATTAACTTGTTTGATACTTTTTGCCCTTTTAAATATTATAATTCGGGTGTCATTTGCTTACATACCAATCACCCTCAGAGATTTATACCAAGAATAGGGATATTTTTATTTCTTCACTCCCAACTAAATTCTCCGATATTAAGACTTTAATTCAATTAAACCACTTAAAACCAGAAAGTATCAGACTGAACCAAGACATCACGAATCACTGCTAATATTGTTATGGCCGAAACTGCATCCAAGCATATAAAAAAATGTTTGCACACTCAACGTGGTAACTGGCTGTACTCCCCTGTAACTTCCCACGTTTCTATAACAGTCTTCGAAGGCGGAAATAAATCTAACAATGAAGATGAACCTTTGGGTTCAGTGATATGTTTGTGCCCATAAGAGTATTTGATAAAGTCAGTGTGTAAAGTGTGGTATCTCTTCAAAAATAAATCAAGGCCGCGATTTAAACAAACAAAAATAATCAAGCTTGGTTTACAGTCAGCATGAATATATTTTTCCAATTATCATCACAAAAAAATATATCTATATACATATATTAGGATATGGATAGTAACTCAAATAGTTTACCGATATTGCTTTCATTATATGATTTCTATATATTAATTAAATTAAAGGAAATATCTGTAATTAATACAAAATTATTTATGGTGAGTTTGGAAATATATTCCATGCACCTATTAGTAAGCAAACAAACTTTATTAATCGAAGGGTTGATCGGAGCATGTGCACAGATCAAATTACCTACATCAATATGTACTTAAGTGCATGTACACACATACATATATGCATATGGATGTGCAAAATTTAAATACCTGCTTACATGTGTAGAGTGGGAGCTGTTACAAACTTCTTAGTGATATACATATCTACTTGTATACATACATATTTACCTACTTAATGCAGGCAAGCGAAATTGCACTCGTCTATTGATGTATTGGTATTTAACTCGTTTAAACCATTGTTATCGACAGTTGTCCTGACGATGAGGAACGAGTCGAATAACAGCGGGTGCAGACATGCATATGGCTGTAGGCTTGAATACATATTTACATCCGACCGCAGAAGGTTTTTTAACAAAGGTATGCATTACAATATACATATTTACCAATACTTACACATATAGGTGGTCTACTTATGTACATACATGCATTGTATAGTTATCATATTACGAAGTATCCTTGCCAGTGCATTCGATTACTTGAGGAAATACTGCACAACGCGTAAATATACATACATATGTATGTATGTCACCTTAATCACGAAACACACTCGCTCTTCCCTCATACTCAATTAAATGATTTGTGCGTTCGAATAAACATTTTTGATTGCGGGCGACACGTCCTTCAGGATGTTGACACAATATTGTCGCACGGACATACGTACCCACTTCTTTGGCGAATGACTTTTTTTTTTTTTTTTTTTGTGTAAATTACATTAGCTCTATTATCTATTGAACGAAGAGGCTGTTAGATGAATTCATTTCTTTACGAATATGTAAAATTTATTTTTAAGTCGCCATAAAATATTGAATTATTTTAAACAATTGAACGTGTTAATACACGGTGCAGTTCATAAAATCCTTAAGCATATGCATTAATGTTAAGAAAATGCAAATAATGTTAATGTTCATTGCAGCATAAATGTTCCTTCATGTTAATGAATAGTTGTTAACATTCTGTGCTTTAGCATGGTCCGCATAGTACTGTTTAATGTTAGTATCTCTGTTAGCAGTAGTGTTAACCTCTGTTAGTGTTATATTTTAATAGTTTGTGCCATTTTCTTCATTCCGAGCTGGGTCTGTGCTTTTTTTACTCGCTGAAGTAGTCTTGCTCAATGATTAGAGATTCGAATGTTTTTTTGAATTTACATAATTTAAATAATTTGTTAGAGAGTTATTGAAGGTGAAAGGGTTGGTCATATGATAGTGTTGATATCGTTTTTGAGATATTATTATATAATATATTCTTTGAGTTGACTTAATTCCAAAAATGTGAATGATGTAATCGACTAAAGCCCATATGCTTAAATATTTACCGTTATCTTCCTAAGTGAATCCTTTAAAACTGATTCAAAAATATTTAAAAACATACACATGTAAAATTATTTGTTTTATTTAACACCCCCGTACATAAGTGCATATACATATACATATACTTGAACACCTACAAACAAATCAATATATGTATGCTTAACAAATAGAATATAAACTTATTAACTTAAATTCCCTTAATACTTTTACAATATAACTAAGAGCTCGTTCAAACGAAACAAATGCTAAATTAGGATAATTTCATTAGCGTTCTTTTGCCGTTGGTTGCACATTTCCTCAACGTCGCATAGTAAAATGCATATTTACTCTTCCACTTTGTATGCATTTCCAAGTAAAAAATAAATGTTTACATATTAATACATAATTTTTACGTAGTAACGAAATTATATCTTCACTGCACTCTTAACTGTAACTCAAGCAGTTCGCTTGCAACTGTAAACGCTTTCTAATTCTTAACATTAAGTAGTTTTTATTCATTGTAGTATATTGTACTATAAGCCAGCACACTTCTTTTCGAAGTGGACAATTTTTACTTTGACTTCTTTGCCACCTCTTCCGCGGGCTCCTCAATGGCGGCAAGTGCTTCCTTCAAACCTTCAGGTACTTTGTATTTTTGATTAAATACCAGAAACTGCAAAATAGTTTTTATAAAGTTTTCGGTACGAATATTAAAAATTAAAAAACTAAAATATCAACGAGCACACACCTTTCTGGGTCCGGACTTTTCCACGTCTTCGCAATTCATTTTGCCACTCGAATAAAAGCTGTTGATAAAAAAATATTGGCATTTAATCGAAAAATAAATAATTAAAAGCATGAATATACATATGTTGGCATAAGGTTGTGTTTACACATAGAAAACTTTAACTAGATCCTCTTTCATTTTCTACCTATAATTTTTTATTCCTGAAGTTTGTTTGCCTTTGCCAAGTTTACATATTTATTATATATTTAACTTACCGCACGTCGTCACGTGAGAGACCGTTTCGCACAATTGCATAAAAAAGGCCCAAAACCGCTCCACCAACAATGATAAAAAGTGGCGATAACTGGAAAGATTTGAATATGTAAAGAAAAATACAAATTAATTGCTTGCTTTGAAAAATATTTTCCGAAAACTTGAAATATTAAAAGTAATTAACTAAATACGTGCTTATTTTGATAGAAATTATTAAACTGAAGTAAAATGCTGCTTTCTAGATCAACTTATATACGTATATGTATTTGTAACAGATACTTAACTAGGAAATATGCTGCTAAAATTAACGCTAAAAATTAAAAAAAAAAAGTTAGAACGAAACTAGAGCAAAAAACTAGTATCTTTGCTATATACATACTTTTAAAAATTTGTTYAGACATACATACATATTCTTTATAAAAATAAACATCCATATTGTTTTTCTGATAAAAACTTGCTTCTTAAAAACAGAATAGAGAACTGAAAGTAGAACTTTTGCTGGCGAATTCAGTTGCTTTAGAGCGATTCCTTTATCAAAAATTTCTATTTTTGGGGCGTATTCAAAAAATACTGTTATATTTTCTGTTATAAAAAAAATAGTTGCTTTCGAAAGGTGTAAAAAAATGTATAAACATTCGTATATGCGAATATAAAAATGCGTTTGTATACATATACAATATAATTTTGACAAATTTCAAATTTATAATGTTAATGTCAAAATAGTCAAATTTCAAAACTCGCCATCTTTCAAAGCGTCAACCAAGCCTGCTGGCCAAACGTATCTTTGATTGTAGGTGCGCAACTGTAAATATTAAAATATTTTCGTTACAAAACGGCAAAGTTTATCATTCGTCCAAGAATATGAGATTGACGCACCTTTTTTATTGGTGGAGGCTTATTCTTGAGAAGCCGGGTGTAATCTTCATAGGGCATTTTACCAAAGTAACTAAATTTTAAAATGTTTCAATTTCATCTGCTTTACGTAAAATATTTTTATTAGCGCTTACCATACGTCGTCGCGCGTAAGTGCAATCCGTAGGGTCGCAAGAAATTCGCAAGTTAAGCCGCATAATGTGAAAACTATAAGCGGTATGGTCTAAAACAAGTTTCGAGAAATTAGTGGTAGAGCAAATAAGACGCACTTATGTTTCTTTGCTAACACGCTAATATTGTCAAATACAAATGGTTCAAAAAATTGCTATATTGTTAAACAGGTTCTGAATATATACGATAGTCTCCAAAACGCATATTCCTTTTGTAGAAATTTGATMTACATGCTTGAAAGGCCAAATGTCATTTGCTAACACTGCGCCGAGCATGCTGTCGATCCTTCATACGTATTCAGCAATAAAGCGCATGTGCTATCCGCTATGCCTTTAAACTACCTGTGTGAACGAACATGTTGCCGCAACATGTATGCAAGGATTACACGGCTTTTCGTACTGCGAATGTACAGACAAATAGTGGACGAGTATAAAAGCAAATGCTTGAAGCCGAACATATTTTAAAAGCAAAGAAATTGTGGTGAAGAGTGTTGTGAATTTGTAAATTTTTGGAAGCTTTACGATAATTTCATTTTGAACAATATTCGAATAAATTGCATGTTGACATCACATTTGTTGCATAAAAACATTAGATAACCGGATATAGGACAGAAAAAGCCAAAAAATCGTCATAGTGATACGGCAAGTGTTATTTAGATATACTCTACAATATATGTGCAGAAAAATAATATGACAATAAAAACACATAATTCCCTACTCCATAAAATTCACTTGAAAACAGAAAATATTCTACAAGAAAATAACTGAGCAACCACTTTGTGTAGTTACCTAGGGCAACCGTGTGGAAAGCGTTGCTGTTTATTTTTCTCAACGTGTGGAATAATTGAAAATTTCACAACGTAGAAGACTTCTGAACTAAGAGACATTATTTGGTATACGCGTAATTTAATAGTTTACTAAAATTTCTAAACTATAGCATTTGCAAAACAATTCGTTTCATTAATTTTGTATTCGTGGTCGCCACCTGTATGCTAACCTCACTTTCACGCTATTAATAGTCCAAATCAGCTGGACACACACCGTTTTCGCGAATACGACGCCGTTATCCTTCAAAATTCAGCTTAGACGTGAAGTGCACGCCATAAAAGAAGGCGTTACCATGTTACAACACCATCCTCATACTATACCTCTTGCTGCGGCACGTATAAAGGAAGAATCTGCAACCAATCCAACATTTTTCTTTCCACACAGCAATCCCATTGATAATGCTGCTGCAGCTGCAGCCGCAGCCGCTGCTGGACTCATCGATCAACAACACCGTGACCTACACAATGTCTTGGTCAATGCTGCGGCTGTAAATGGTACATTGACCAATACAGCAGCTGCAGTTCTAAAGAGTCAATCAGCTCAACAGCAACAACAGAATAGTGCTGCTCAACAGTCTGCTCAAGCACAAGCCGCAGCAGCAGCCGCACAGGCGCAACAACAGTCACAGCAGAATACCACAAATAACGCTTCCGCACAACAGCAACAGCAGCAACAACAACAGGCGCAACAAAACACCATGGTATTGTTGAATGGTAATGCTGGAGCAGTTGCTGGTGGTAATAATGGTACCGCCAATGGTGCTGTTGTAAAGGGCAGCTCTTCTGGCAGATCGACGCCCGTAAATGGCAGTTCCACCACAGATCCAGCACCAGGCAAACTTTTTGTTGGCGGTCTCAGTTGGCAAACATCGTCGGAAAAACTAAAGGAATACTTTGGAGTTTTCGGCACTGTCACCGATGTGCTAATCATGAAGGATCCCGTGACACAGGTAAGCACGTGGTGTTCTCCTTTCTAGCGTTGATGCGGAGGAGTAATTTTTCATTACTATGCTACCACTACTACTTACAATATTTACCTAAGCATTTTTATTTGTTATGTCTACTATTACTATTCAATGGCTGCCTACGATGGCTTTGGGTGTAGCAATGTTTGTCCTCATCTCTAAAAWTTTTTTTTTAAATACTTGATATACCTTTACTAATCATATTTCTACTACTACTTCATGTATGGTTTTGAATTTTCTTACGTGGTAGGTTGGCAACGTACCATTTTTGTAGTTAGGAACTGCCAGCCGGCTAAATTGGCAAGCAGCTGCACCTTTTTCATTTTATTTCACCTCAGCAGTACGAGCGCGCAACAACAACATAGGAACAATACTGCATTCAAATTAAAAGAATCCGTTGTATTGTAATACGTTCCCGAATGCTAAGCGCAGCTGTAAGAAAGCTGCGTTTTACCTGTACTGCCGCCAGCTACTCAGAAGAGTTTCCAAAAATAAGCAAAACTCATAAGAAGTAAGCAATCTTACAACTCCTATTACGGTATGAAAACTACATTTAATCAACCTTAGAAAATGCAATTTGTCACAATTCAAAATGTCCTGCTATAAAAAATGCTTAAAGCATGAATGTAGGGCATTCGCCCCTGTGACTTAAATCAAACCAACGTTCGTCACTCCGGCGCATTGTAAACATTTAGCGCGCGCTCATACTATATACACCGCGTCCAACTGACGCAAACATCTGCCATTGATTCGAATATATTGTTGGCTTGCCGATTGTTGTATTATTGTACGATATAAAAACCGGCAGCAACGCGCAGGCGCAATATTACAGCTGTTCAATTCAATTTTGTTATATTACAATATAACGTACATGCTTATAAGCGTATAAAACGTTCGCCCTTGCGTGGCATGTCGCGTCAGCGCACAGTTGGGCTTCGTTGTAGGGCTATGGCACAGGATAATTTTGAATTGAAATAAAAACAGGAATTGAAAACAGTACATTCTGTACTGCTATTCTTTACTTGTCTGGGGTTCAGCTCTTCCACTCCTGTTACTGCTTATTATGCCTGCTTTGCTACCTTTTGTACATTGCTTTTTTTTTTTTATTTATTCATACAATTTCGAYATGTCCTGCCGCTTCGTTTAAAATTTCTTTTTACAAGTTTTCGGTTTTGCGAGTCTGTGAAGTGAGTTTCCTTCACTACTTTTGATATTGTCCTCACAATGCCGTGCTGTTCTGCTCTTATGCATTCCTTTATTCTAAACATTTACACTTCGTGTGACCTTCTTTGTTTTTGCATACTGGAGGGTGTGCTTGCGTTTGCATACTAGCCAAATATGTATTTCGTATTTCGGATAAGGCAAAAACACACCTGTCTTCAATGGTGTGTTAAGGATGAAATTTGTTTATATCGAAACGTATTTTATTTTATTATATATATATATTTAACTACTCATACTTTATATATTTTGAAAGTAGCATCATAGATCATGAAATTATTTCAAATGACAGGAAGCTTCAATAGCATTACTTAAACATTAAGTTATAGTTTGCATATTATCGTACAGGTATGAATAATTATAAAACAACTGAACGTACTTTTAAGTTCAGCTAATATCCAACAAAAATTGTAAAACACAAACAAACGTAGTGGTGTAGTTAATCATTTATCAAGTAAGGTATGGTAAAATCTAAAGAAGGCAGCGAGTTATGTATTATATAAACTGACGCTGTCGAAATTGATTTATTTACGTTATTAAAAACTAAACATTACTATGGATTTGTACTGAATTTAGAGAAAATACAGTCAACAGGCAAAATAGATTAGCGGTTAAGCCGGCACAAGCAAGGATAGGTACATAACGCATGCGCATGGAATACACAGTCAAACGATGCAAACTGGTGTGTGTGTGGTACAACTGAAATTGTGGCATACCTGAGTCATTGGCCGTGGTGAAGCAAAAACACAAAAATAAAGAAGAATACTACCGTTCGTTTATGTCAGTCGTTTATAACGGCGAAAACATTATGTGGCAGCTGCGCGACAGGATTACCAACAAACAACAACAACTACTGCTCGCATTCACCAAAACTGGTTGAGTGCAAGCATTAAAGGATAACTATGAGAAAATGCTGAACGGAGAAGCTCGTTTTCGGGCACAACACTGGAGTTACGCTGACAAGCAACATTACTCACTTTGCATATGCTCAACACAGTCTGCGCACTCGTTTGACAAGTTCTTCTTCGAGAATCATAGGTATTTGTCTACAACATTTTTTCACATAACTGTCGCATATGAAACATTGACGAATATAAAATTGTAATCGTATTTGTTTAAAAGCTCATTAAAGCAAATTACCCGTAACTCTATAAGTAGGACTCAATCGCAGTGTACTCGTAACTTTCCAATAGTATATTGTGTATTTAAAAATAATTAATATTTATACTACCACCATTTACAAACTATTGATCCCCAAAGCTGTAAATTTACCTATAACTGTAATGAACTTTTGTGCCTTATCACCCCTCAGTAATACATAAAATTATTAAAAAGGGATTGTATATTGTAACCAATTCAAAAAATAATATTTTCATCGTTTTAATATATGTTTGATATTGATTAGGAAATGTATTTATTTACCAGTGTTAATTGTTTTAGAGCAAAAAATGAAAGTCGACAAATGTTGAATTGTACAATTCTATAACTCATATAATATTTTAGTGTACTTATGCATATGTACGTGTAAAATAAATTTATAACGAGAGAATTAGTTAAACATATAATTCTAGGTTTGTATTTCTAACTCCTGTAAGCATTTAACTTCAAGTCTATAGCTGATGATCTTACTAGAAAAATATTATAATGTATAATTCAAATCTGTTGCGAAAAACATTCTTCTTCGAAAAATACTAAAACTTGCATAACATTAGTTTAAATTTAAATTGAAGTCAGTTTGGAGGCAAAAGAAAAATGATTTCATGCAAATAATACAAAACTGGCATATTTGTATAATTAAAATATTAACCAAAGGGCGCCTTTATATAAATATTTTAACTTTTTTGCTTCCTTTTCGTCTATTTGTTTTAATTAAGCTAACGTTATGCATTAAATCTATAACATTTAGTTTTAAAATTCATTAGTCTTTTTTTAAATTTATTAATAATTGTATGTACTTCGTAAATATGCCTTTGGCTGTATTTAAGTATCAATTAATGCCTTAGCAAGGGTCTCAACATAAATAAGCTAAGAAAGACCGAACGTTGAATGTTACTCTAGCAGCAGTTTAGTCAATAGTCTAAAGTATTATTTTTCATATTCTTAAATCCTTTTTCGTACTGTAATTAGTCTGTTTTCTTTGCTTACTGCAGTTCAGTTTCTAGTCAATGAATATCGTTAGCTAGCTTTCTTATATTTTTGARTGCAAATTTTATTTTATTCTTAGTAAATTTATATATAGCTGAARTATTAAAACCATTTTCTGCACAGCTTTTCAAATAATCCTATTTGTTGAAAAGTCGACTTTTTATTTAGAAACTTGATTTCTTCATATTAGCGAARATATAAATTTGTCAAGCTCATTTTTAAAATAAGTTAACAAAAATGTAGCCCAAAATGAATGGCTCAAGTGTCGAACTTTGAAAAAGAGCTACTTTCTCGTAGAAATTTTATTTCGTTAGCCATAAGTAAGCGTAATGCGCAACATTAAAGAAAATAATTATTAGACAATCGTWAATAATCTAGCGGCATATTAAACGAATATTTTGAATTAGTTGTCTCTCGTATTTAAATAATTTAGGTACATATTTGTGTATATATGTATGTACAAAAGCAAGGCTATATCCTACCATTTAATATTGTTAATTGTAATGAATAATAAAATTTCTGCTAATTTAGAAGGGAATAAGAAAAAATAAAAAATTTAAAGTTTGTATCATAGATAGTACAATCCAAAAATGTATTATTCGTTAAAGCGTTTAGCTGTAAGTGCCAAAAAAAAACAGTTGTGAAACATTTTTTTCTTATTGTAATTGTAAAAATGTTCCTTAAATGACTGTACCAGAGCGCGTGTACCTTTGCGCTCTAATTATGTAATATGTAATCATGTATTGTTTTGTGAATATAATATAAACCACAATTATAATATATTGTAATTTATTGTTAACAACGCAATAGTATTAATGCTTACGTCCTTAAGACATACCGACTATTTAATAAGGTGTGCTGGTCTTACTAACTCGTTTTACAATTTCCTAAAGGAAGCTTATTAAACGTAGCCACTCTCATGTACAAGTTGTAGGGTCGTGAGCATACTATATACAATTTTAGTTTTCAGCAAGTGAAATTGTAAGCGCCTTTAAAAGAAATATATGTGTGTGTATCCTTAGACTATAAATTAGGCGCTCCATTAGCGTAAAACTTTAATTATCATTTAAGCGTATTTATTCAACCATACATCTACATATATACTCGTATAAGTAACTAAATAACCAATTTATATAGTTATATAAAAGTATTTATGTAGCGTTCAATTCGGTCTAAAGGCAAATCTGTTGTTAGGCTGACAATTCCTGGTTACTTGTTTTTGAGCGTGTCTCCGCTGACGTGCGTGTGTGTGTGTATGTATGCGTGTAAATAGTGACTAGAAAAACTTTAGCCCGGTATACTTCCATTTATATTGTAAAAATATTTAGTTCGTAAGTTTATGTAGACTTTTTTCTACCACTTAGGCCTTTGCCATTTTTGTTTACATTTTTAGTTGTCCCTTGTGTTTATGAGTAAAATGTATACGTAATTCCCAAAAAAACTTTAATTTTATATTATTAGCTTTTGTTTTTTGTTTTTACAAATTAAAAGAGGAAAATTATACTTCTGCATCTAATGTTCTTTGTTAATCCTTGTCGAGTACTAGAAATCCCATACACACATATACACTTAGAAAACATTTCGGTGTGAAAGAAAGTTAGCTTTACCCTTAGAATTTTTTGAACTTTACAAATTGCAAAACTTTATACATATATGAAAATTTTGGTATTGGAAGGCGGTTCCAAAAAACTTTTCTTGCCTAGGTGTCTCGTTTTGGGTGATTGTATGACCGTTATTAGTTAACAAATTAAGAAAAAAAAAAAGAAATTTTGTGACATAACCTATAAAATCGTTTTAGCAGCAAATAAAAAGAATTTTTAACTCAAAATAAAATATTAATTTGCGCTATGTATGATGTTTGACTCCCCTTCACAGTTTTTTTTATTATGTAAATTACTTATTCACCGAAATCTGTGAATATCGTGGGTTTAGCGATGCTACAAATTACTCGAATCCCTTAGATTGTGTTGCGGTGCTTTGGAAAAAAACTCGAAACGTTTTGGTTTAGGGTTAGACACGTAATTTGTTTGTATCCATGTATAGATTATGCGTCTAGGTTATGTTTGAGTTKTTTGACTACTAGACTATATTTAACRGATTTACACAGCCAATATATATATAGAGTATATAAATATAAAGTAAATCGTTTTTAATGTCTCTTTTTTACTTCTACGCATAGTATTTATTTCCATCAATTGAATTGAAGTTCTTAACTACATATAAAATATACGTATTAATTTAAAAATTTCTTATAACCAAAGTACAATTGCAATTTAATTATACTCGTACTCCTTTACTACTTGAGAAAATTATAAAAACAGAAAGCAAATTTTATAAACTGCCTAGCGTTGATTAAATTGAATTGACTTGAATTGCTCTTGCGTACTGCAGTTTTGCGATTTAGTTGAACTTAGTTGCAACAGATGTTTTCTTATTAAAAATAATGTATTCGTATTTTAGTAGCTATCTCTCGTTAGTATTTACTACAAACTCCACACTTTTTACTAATATAAACAATTTTCGCTTTCTCCCTTCATCACCATCTCCAACACGAAATCGGTTGCGCTTTGCTTGCCGTTGTTATGACTTACAGCGTAGTCGCGGCTTTGGTTTCATTACATTCCAAGAGCCCTGTAGCGTTGACAAAGTCCTACAGGTGCCCATACACACACTGGACGGCAAGAAAATCGATCCCAAGCATGCCACACCCAAGAATCGGCCACGCCAAGCTAATAAAACAAAGAAGATATTCGTTGGTGGCGTCTCGCAGGACACCTCCGCTGATGAGGTGAAAGCCTATTTCAATCAGTTCGGCACTGTGGAGGAGACTGTGATGCTGATGGATCAGCAGACGAAACGTCATCGCGGCTTCGGTTTTGTGACCTTCGAAAATGAGGATGTTGTGGATCGTGTTTGTGAAATACACTTTCACACTATTAAAAACAAGAAAGTCGAATGCAAGAAAGCACAGCCCAAGGAGGCTGTCACACCAGCTGCTGCACAGCTGTTGCAGAAACGTATTATGCTGAGCACATTGGGTGTGCCTTTACCGACCGCACCGGGTCAATTGATTGGTACACGCGCCGGCGTCACCACAATGAGCTCATTGGCCATGTTGCAAGCGCCATCACCATTGCAACTGCATGCCGCTAATGGCGCTGCAGCAGCAGCTGCACAACAGGCAGCGCTCATCTCGCAGTCACCCTTCCAAGTACAAAACGCCGCCGCTGCGGTCGCCGCCAATCCAGCCAGCTTTGGCAAATTGCTTACCACATATCCACAGGCCTTGCACAGCGTCAGGTAAGCGATGGTTTTCCGAATTGAGCCTACCAAATGTTAGCTGGACCATTTGTAATATGTTTTATTGTTTCATCTCCCAACAGGTATGCACCATATCCCATACCGACGAGTGCTGCCGCC
This sequence comes from Bactrocera latifrons, assembly GCF_001853355.1. Lineage (NCBI taxonomy): Eukaryota > Metazoa > Arthropoda > Insecta > Diptera > Tephritidae > Bactrocera > Bactrocera latifrons. The sequence goes on from NW_017537134.1 coordinate 1,540,312, forward strand.
GCCAACGCCTTGGTACAGGCTCAGCAGCAACATGTCGCGGCACAACAACAACAGCACGCGAATGCTGCTGCCGCCGCTCAACAGCAACACACTGCCCATGCTGCCGCCGCTGCTGCAGTACAGCAACACAACGCCGCCAATCCACAAGGCGTGTCCGCTGCACAGAGCGCACACAACGCGCTCACCGTTACCGGCCCAGGTGGCGCAGCGAACGCGCACGGCGCCCAGGCGGCACATCACCCCCTCGCCGCAGCCGCTGCCCAACAAGCAGCTTTGGTCGCCGGCAACCCATTGAGCGCGGCCGCMGCCGCCGCCGCCGCAGCCAACCCATATCAGAGCTATGCGCTTACCAATGTGGACATGTCCAGCTTTCAGGGCGTTGACTGGAGTCAAATGTACGGCATGGGCATGTATGTCTAAAGCGTAGCATGCGCATTGGATTCATTTAAAAAATTTAAAAGTACGAATTGTGCGTTTTTTGTTTTGTTTTTTCACCAAGTAAATGGAGAGTGCAGAAGTAAAAATATTTTTTATTGGAAGAAAGGAAATATATTTATATTTATAGCAATAAATCAATGTCATTCTCACTAATGCATGCGCGCTAAGCCACAATACATTACATTAAGCGCACGCTGTAAATGTGTGTGTGCGCATTGCAACAATTACAACAATTTGTGATAAATGCATAGTTGTTTATGTGGTATGCTTGAGTAATGAATTTGTTAATTAATTTATTGAGGCGCTGACTACGACATACATTTTAAGTTCTCAATATCATCTTGAATTATATTTAAACAAAAAGAAAAGAAGAAATAAAAACACACCACAAGTGTATAAAATGCTTATTATTACCTTTATTATTACATATGTATGTATGTATATGAATTTAAGYTCAAGTTATGCGCGYGCTCTGTTTGCTAGTTACTTAGCTTAAGCCAACGYAAACATAAAGCTCATTTGCATGCGCAAGCGTTACAGCAAAGTGGCCAGAGTGCGCGAAAGACATTTGTTTAGCAACAAAAAGAGAGAATTCACGCGTTTTCTGCTGGCAATGGAAGACACGCCAACGCATAAATGGCAATAATTCATAATTATTTGAAAAGACARACTCTAGAGAGTATAGCAGCGCTAAATAGCTGAAAATCTGAAAATCTGCAGTGCTATGYGCATAATAATTAAAGCTACAAACAATAAACATACATGTATTTAGTTATAAGTGACTCAAAGCAATGAATACATGCATATATACATATGTATAAGGAATTATAAGAAACTAAGGCGAAATTTCGATATGCGCGACTTCTTAGTGACTACAAATGGCAATTTCTTACATTTTGCGCGCGCATTGCCTAAAATGCATTTGTCAATTTCAAAAGTAAACTCAATGACATATGTAAATTGTGTATTTGTTATTGTTAAACAGATGCCGCTCTTAAGTATTATTATAAAAACAAAAACTTACAATTTTGTGTGCGCCGTTCGCATTTGTTCTGCGCCCAAATGGCATAAGCGCATGTACTCAATAATATAATAATAATAATAATAAAAATGTTGGAAAATTAACATATATAGTATATTTAATTTTAAGCATATAAACAGAGCATTAAACAAAGTAGCAAAAAACAACAAAAAAGAACACAAGAAAAAATGGTAAAAGTTTTACCTACAAATGTTATATCTCATAAGTTATAACCGAGTTGCAGGCAAAGTGAAAAAAAAAAATTACAATTAAGGAAAAGCATACATATATTAATAGTACTAATCATTAAACATGACATACACAACATTGCATATAACAATAACTATAAAAATAATGAGAATTAGAATTTTAAACCACCGACTTGATTGCGTTTAATTTAGGTGAACATGACAACAACAACAAAAGTAAATACATACTACACACAATTTAACGCATATATTATCATATACATGCCAATTACATGCATACATACCGACATTACTTACAAGTAGTTTTACATACATACATACATACATATGTATAGTATATGTGCCGTTAACTGAATTGCGGCGGAAATGTATAGTAGTTATGAACAGTTTCCTAATAAAATCATACATTTAAGCCAGACATTCAGAGTTCATATGAGCACAGCACTCATTTTTCGTACGCAAAAATATGGTTGTGTGTTCGTTTGATTCCCTAAAGCGGCCTGAGTACAGGCGAAACTCTAAATGAATTACATATATTTTCAAAGCAAACTAGTAACTGCTGTAGCGGCTACTGTTTAAAAAAAAAGTTAAAAAATGTCGCTCCAGCAAACTGGACAATTCGAACACAAGCTTTGTAAGGGTTTTTTCTTATTTTGATATATTATTCATATATTGGCCGACCAAAAATCGAATTTTACGCAAAATTTTTGCAGCCGTGTCCTGCAGAAAACTGGTTTTAATATTGAATTTCAAAACCAGTACTTTTTAAAAGTAGAAACAAATTTTATGACAATTTTTCAGTGAAGACTGTAAATATGTCTGCAAAAACAGCCCCAAAAGACAGTAAATTTTAATAACTAAAAACGCCCAAAGCAAAAGCATAAGCAATACTCAACACTATCGTCTGCATTTTGTGGTTTTCTATGGGAGAATATCTTTCAGAAAAGCTTTACGGTCATTAAAATAAATTAAAATTGAACATACACACACATATACCAACCTATTTGAATTGGCATAAATTATTTCTCACATTAAAACCGCTGTTTTCAACACCTTTTCTACGAAATTTTTGCTACATCTGCTCACATCTCGAAACATGGCTTATATACCTACATATATAATACCTGCAGTAAACCCTACTTTTGTAWATAAAATAATAAAACAAAAACCTTAATACCATAAACACAWCCTACTATATACCGTTTCCATACTAGAAATTTGTATTTAGCGTGTTTAGTTTAGTTAGTATTTCCTTTGATAATACTTTTTCATAACAAAATAGTTTAGTAAATACTTTAGACATATGTATGAAGTGAATAAATATTGTAATTGCTTGCCCACTACTATTATTTGAATTTATTACAACAAAACAAAAAGAAAAAAAAAATTAAATAATATATATATCGTTAATGCCTAAAAATAAATTATAATGATATTCAMACTTATAAATATTAGCAATGAAGGGCAGTAAAAGCTCCGTGCTTATAAGTTCCAAGTTCAACGAAACATAAGCGAATGTTTTATGATTTATTTCGAATTTTCATTTTAATATTATTAGTGTTTGTTTTAAAAAAACATAATTTTTTAATTTCTTTAAACAAAAATATTGTTTTTGCACTTTTATAGTACCGCCTGTATTAGTACGTAGTTTTTTGGTTTAAATTCGCACAATTTTTATTTTTTATTTGACAAATAAGTTTGATGTTTTATTTGCTTTTCCACTTAAGCACTAACAGTACTTAACAATCAAAAGATTTTGGCGTTATTCGGCGAATATGTTGCATAAAGAGTGCGATTGTAAACGAAAGTGAGAATTTTTTATAAAATGTTATTTGAAAGAATCCCTTAAAAAATCCAATAATTATATAACTAATTATAAAAACTTATTTTATTAGCACTTTTCGCTTTTCTTTAACATTACTTCGAGGACCGTAAGTCTAGAGCAACCCTTTATATAATATTAATAATTAAGCGCAATTAACACTTATTAATATTATTATGATAATTATTATACTTATAGCCTTAGTACAACTTATGCATTTTATGTAAGGACCGGTATTTCATATTATTTTCTTTGGATTTTTATTTGTTTTGCAATTATTTGTAAGCGATTTCAATATAGGGTACATATATTTTTACGTAATAATTATTTTCGTTTATAAATAACTAAGAAGGAGATAATAAATACTATTTTTAATTATTCATTTGTTTGTTAAACAAATATTAACTAATTACATTTACCACTAGTWACAGCATTAACTTAATTCTAAAAATATCACATACATACATATATAATATATGCACACTGGTGTCATTAACATACTTTTAAAACATACATATATACATTGAAATCACTCATCAAGGATTTGTAGCGTATAAACGTAGTAATTACGATTTGTAATATTTTAATTGTTATAATTTGCCAGAATGTACAAATATTCTTTGAYATTTCAGCAGCAGAAAGTATTACTAGCTTAAGCTTGCGCCTGCGCACGCATTCTGAGGTTAGTTCTGTAACGTAAAGGTACAACTTCACGCTTACACATGCATATAAAGGTCTGTGCTGTTTTTTCCTTTTTCAAAAAATTACTCTTCATGTGCGAAATTTGGAAAATTTCATTTGATTGGAAATTTGTTGGTTCAAAAACTTTGAAACAATTTTCAAATCCAAAAAATTAAAAAACATCGTAACACTTGTGGAATTTGTTTAAAAGCAGAAGAGTTTTTCCGAAATAGCAAGAGTAAGCAATAAACAGTTATATTTGATAACTCGATTGTCTAACTATTCTATGACATCCCGAACTTTCTCCTATCGTGTCTTGTTTATTTGCAGTATTTTCCATTATRGTTTGCTTAAATACATGTGTACTTTATGTATTTATGTACAAACAGTTTATTTTTTAGCTGTTATTTTTCGATTCACTTTCAATTTATTTTAAAGMGTTGAACGAAGTTTTGTGTATTTTTTGTTTTTGTATGTTTTTTTATCTCTAAAAATTATTTGCATGTTAATTATCTAATTTTGAACACTATAAAAACAAAATATAAAAAGTTAATTTATAAGGCAGACACAATCGATATTAAAAGCTAACTTAGAATTTCAAAAACAATTTGTTTTGTACCAGAAATCAAAAATGGTAACAATTGATTGTCCCTTTGCTGCTAAACCCTAGTTCAATAATTTTTAAACTTCAGAACAGATATTGCTACCGAATTTGTGCTAAAAATTTGACGTTACAACAATATTCTAGTTGTATACAATTTTATCACATTGCAGTGCTTGCAGCAGAAATAATATAACAAGCATACATTTTTTTTACATATTTTTGTTTTTATCAAAAATTCTAACCTCTAAAATCTTTAAAAAGGAATAATAAAACTTGTTCGACTTTAGCATTTTTCTACTTAAAAAAGTATTTCCCGCTCACAACAGCACCCTCATGTTCACATTTAGTTCCAAAACTGGGAAAACAGTTTTGTTTAAAACAACTTTAGGTTAAGTAAAATAAAAAATCACATTAAAATAGTATATACTATACATACATACATGCACACCACCCACCCACATTCATTGCTAACTCAWCCCCACAGTTACAACAACGTAATAAATTGGAAATTTTCGTTTAGTAAATTTGTTGCAAATTTTGCATTAGTTAGTTTTTGTTTTGGAAAATCTATTTGACACAATCAGCGAGAAATATTACATAAACCCACACATATATACTATAACCTATGTATTATGATTTGAATTAGAAAGTAAATTGAACTTGTCTGCATGTCTAGTTTTGGCTTAGACAGAAATAAGTATAAATAAATATTGAATATTTTTAGTTTTCGATTTTCGATTTGTAAAACTTAGTTGTTAGTCTTTACTTACATATTTGTTTCTAGTTTTAGTTTTACTTACTGACTTATATTGAATATGATTTTTTCATGGTCAAGTATTTTTGCTGTATGAATTTGATGAAAATTTTAAGTTTTGATTTCTTTAGTATTCGTCTATTTCTTAGTTGATATCACATAAATATTTCATGCATTGTAAATAATTTGAAAAACTTTTGTGAAATAAATTTGAGTAAAAAGTATGCAAAAGTCTTACATTTATTTGAAGCTACATACCTACTACATACTACATACATATGTATGTTCTAGTTGTATACAATTTGGCTAAACCAATACTAAGTAAATGAATATTTGGTTTACATAATTACAAAGCTACATACATATTTCGTGCGTTAATACTATTATGAGTACATACATACAATATATTTGGATTCAAATTGAATTGCCAACTTATTATTACGGCTATCACATACATATATACATACTCTCTAGTATATATATATATTTATATATTAAGCAGCAAATTAATAAAAGCGAAAATGTAATTTTGTACTGTGTTTTTATTACAGTTAATCGTATATTTGTAAAAATTAGTGATTTGTTTGGTATTTAGTCTGAAGCATACATATATATTTCCTTAGTTGTGTGTGTGTTTGCGCATACACTCCTACATACTGTTAATGTCTGTTTGGCCTACTGTACATATATTTATTTTTATTAGCTGTTGTTGTTGTGTTGTTAGAAAATTTAACCTTTTCTCTTTAGTATTTTTAGTATTCAAAACAAAAAAAGAAAACACAAATTTTGGTGAACGACATTTTGAAACCCCATTTGATTATGTAATTCATACTGAAAGTTGCATTAGATTGTTTTTCCATTCAACTCTTAAGCAGCGTTTTTGGCGAGCAGGAGGTAAGTGTTCATAATAAACTTGCATTTGTATGTAATAATAAGTATCTACTTGTAGAGGCGTTGGAACCCTGAACAAATATTCGCAAAACTGTAGAGTAATGTATGAAATGAGTAAATTTTTTTAAATTATATTTGATAATTTTTATATTCCATATGTGTGGGTAATTATCATTAAAGAATATAGAAAAAATACAAAAAATAATTTTTTCAGCAGCGCAATGGTTAAGTGCATATTGTTACTGTTATTGTTTTTTCTTTTTTT
>NW_017537134.1:1551411-1553148 GCF_001853355.1 Bactrocera latifrons
TATTATTTTTGTGGATTCACCAACACAAGGCAACAGTAAGCTACACACCGCTGATGATAGAAGGAACCCAACTGAAGGCGTGCAAATTCTACCAAAATCAAACAGTAATGTCTAAAAGTTTAGTTGTCTCCATTTCTACCCAGAAGAGACTTTAGTAGTTTATTGAGCTTAACTATTCTACATAAATATACCAATACCCTCAATCACAATTATACTATCTTATATGTATGTGTTGTATAAAATATATATTCTTTAGATATATCAAGCAAAATTATTTTCAAATATTTTTTTTTTATCAACTGGTATAATCATACATTTATAGAATGGCTCACTGTTGTGTTACTTTCAGGTGCATTGATATGAATTACAATGTTCCCTTCAATTGAGATTTGTCGTCATGACAGCAGAGCGAGAAATGGCACATCGAACCATATAGCATATCTCTTTCAGAATGTTTAACTGCTTGCTTATAATTAAGCTGTTTGTTCGTTTGATAATCTTGTTTTGAAACTTTTAAATAGAAGCGACGATTCTTCACTTGAATGTGACCTGTATAAATTTCGAAGCTCGGTTTTTTTATTTTAATGAAGTCTTTGCTGTGTTTTGTTTCGCGACTAACTTGATAAAAATATATTATAAGGAACAATACTTAGATAGCTAGGTTTATAGAGTCTCCTCTGATGGAGTAACAAAGTTGGGTACTTAACTCACAATCAAATGTAATTTAACTTAAATCAGCATTCCATAACACTAAGGAAAAGTTAACGATATAAAGTAGTTTTGAAGAAAATTATAACTGTACTACAAATGAGCGTTAATTACATTAATATTACCTACTAAGACATACATATCTCTAAAAAGATAAAATTTTTGAATTTGAAAACGAAAGTAACCTCAAAATCCTCAAATTGATATACAAAGTTAAGATTACAGACTTTTTATTAAAAAACAAAAGTAATTAACAATTCGGTAAACAAAAAATATCAACGTAAAGTGTTGTGCAAACATATTGGCCTTCTCCACATGCAAACATACTTATGGACATGCATAAAATATATTTAGAAAACTTAAGGAAATGTCTTAATAAATAAACATATTTATGTGTATAAAGACAGCAAACCAATTTGGAGTTGATTTCTGACTGAACGCAAAGTAACAACGAAAATTAGAGAAAAATAAAACAATTAACTTAGCTAAAGATTTAAAAAACCTAAAATTAACGGTTTACATATATATACTTGTGAATATTATCGAGAAAATTGTATACTCAAACTTAGAAATCGTATAAACAAAGGTCTTCCTGTATAACGGTGTATACATTAGCGAATAGCGACAAAAATATATTTATCCGAATATGGCGTTTATAAAAACTCAATTCTTGAACTAAAAAATGTAGGCGGCATGAAAACTATTTAATAATTTGATTTAGCTGAAAATGTACAGTTATTTGCTATCATTTATTTACGGCAGTTGGAGCTGTAGGAAGAAACCAAAAGTATTATGTTTTGAATTCAAAAATATTAATTGTAGTCTTTCTTCTATAGTGAATAAGCTCCCAAGACTGGTAGAACCTTTTTTGAGGGTTAATCTAAATATCTACTATAATATTTTCACAAASTAGTCATTTTTTCCACAAGAAAAGAGCTTTTGGCTTGGCATTTAGTGATATTTTCAAAGTTTAGAACTTTTTATTTGGCAATTAGTGTTTCTGTTGCAAAATTTGCAATTTATTATTTT
>NW_017537134.1:1555653-1558310 GCF_001853355.1 Bactrocera latifrons
AAAATTGATTTCGTTCCTTTTCTAGCTATACAAGCATTCATATATCGTATACCTACACATACATATATACATATATTAATGACGAAAGAAGAATAAAGGATATAAAATGCTGAACAGATATGATTAAAATAAATAACGGCGTTTATTTACTTGCAAAATAGAGCGAACAAAGCGCATAAAGCGACGAAATATAAATTGCAGGTAGTGTATGGCATGAGCGCCTAAATATATGCTAACAATTTTGTTAAACAGCATWTGAAACAATGTAAAAGTTAATAACTGTAAACGTAGCAAATGTTAAATGTAGACTATTACATACGATTATGTGAAACTAGCAAATCAAGTAAAATTTGTATGTAGTGGTAGTAGTGTATTAACCAAAAAGTTGTACTTAACATAAATAAACATAATCCGATTAGAATTAGAGGTAAAAGTATGTATTAAAGTAATGTTTGAAATAAGTGTTATGTAACTCGTAATCAAATATTAGCAAAATAATCATGTATTTTGTGTATTTGCTGCAAATCGCTTTTCTTTCCCTTAATTTAATTTCCTTATATCCAGTATTTTTCAGTAGTAATGCAAAAGTAATTAGCAAATAAATAGTAGACGCTGACATTATTCAAACACTTTAGTAGCTGAACTCTAGTTAGTGCTTATTTAAATCTCATTTGGTAGTCAGAAATTAAGATCTTTTTCGAATTTAACTTCTTCAGTTTTCTTTGTTTATATTTCAATCGTATTTCGTATTTGTAAAGTAGCGTAGATTTTTTATTTATTTTGTTTTCTTGTTTTTTGGTAATTTACAGTAATTTTTTATTTAATTTTCATTCATTCATTTTTGAGAGTAATTCATATTTCACTCACTTGTTTTTCTTTTGTGATATTTGCCATTTACTGGTGGTGTATAAAGTAGTTCAGATATTATAATTAAAATTATGGAGATATCCTTGATTTTATATATACTGTTTTAGCAGTAGAGGTAAGTAAAAGCTCTGCAACTACAAGTTGCATGACATKTATTTTAAAGCTTCCAAAACTTCCGAGTCTCACCCTATGGCATACAGAAATCGGCTGGTCAAAATAAATAGACAGAGAATAACTATTTAAKGTGAACTTTGAGGTATGTGGAATCACTGTCCACAACGATTGCCAAAGCCACCGATAGCCGATGTTGTCGATAAAAWAATTAAATTGGATTAGATCACTATTCGAGCCTGTGTTTTGAGAACAAATCGCATTGCACACATGAAGAACCCCATCTTTTATTGATTTGAAGAATTGACTCAGTATAATATGTTTTTCTTATTATGCCAGTTTTACTTCCACTCACGATGTAATATTAACTACGAATAGAAATGAACTGCGATGCAAAACACAAACTACCCGATTTTCATACTATATTATGTACATATTTCTGGCATTAGTGTCAGTATTTTAACTATCTTTCCATATCATCAGTAACCAAGAGATATTATTATAAGATAAACCTTGTGAAGAATTCCCAGCTTTGCTCTCATAGCATGAGTAAGGGAAATGTGTTCTCATTATTGAAAGCAAAAAGGGTCGACTCAGCTGCAGACTGCGAATGTCTGGTTAAAATGAATTAATCTTCAGGTAAACTCTAGTAAATGTCACATCACATTTTTAGGATGACTAGATATGAGTGGTCATTAATCTGTGTCTTTAAGAATTTTTCATTCAGCCTTTAATTAATTTTGTATAAAGAAATTTATAGATCTAGAAACCTTAATATCTACACAGTACAAGAAACCCATAGATATTTGAATACTCGCTGAGATTTATTTAGAAAAGTTATATCACTAGATATAGATTATTTTAGAAACTACTTGGGCACAATAATTTAAAGGAAAGCTCTAAAATATATTAATATATTCAGTATTGGAAAAATATATAGAAATGAAAGTGGAAAAATTCCTATAAAAAATAAAAAACACGATAGTAAAAATAAAATGTGATGAAAAAACAACAACAGTATACAATTTAGTAAAATTTTCTAAAGACTTCAGACAATATTCTTTGAGGAACTAAAAACATTAATTAAAAGAAAAACATTAGACGACACAGTCATAGCAAATTGCCTAACAAAAAATACAATTTAGACACAGACCGACATACACAATTGTGTGCATATTAACAACAACTTGTAGATAATAAAAAAATACTAGTGGGCTGCTAATAATTTTGAAAACTATTTTATGTCCTTCATTTGAAAACTTGCTTCTTAAATGAAAGCCATAAATGTCAGTGGCAGCAATTAAGAAAACATAGACATATCTATATAAGAATGTATATGTATGTATAGAAATCTGTAGATCTAGGCCCCAGTTGTTTACTTGTCTGCTAATAGTAAACAGAAAAGTTAAAGAAGTCATAGAAAGGCACGTAATTACTGGACAAGGTCAATGTTGGAGTGTCAAAATGCTTGCAAGAGAAATTCTCTACTAATAACCTACAAAACAATTTAATTAAGAAGAGTAGTGAGATACAGATGAATACATTTCGAAGTATATTGCTCGTTGTACATTAGARCGGGTCGATTTACAAGGAGCCATAAAAACGGAAGAATCTTGTATGCGGAAAATGTGCTACGGATCATTTTGAATAACTTTGCCAAAAAAACTATGACTCTAAAA
>NW_017537134.1:1559346-1565992 GCF_001853355.1 Bactrocera latifrons
ATCAACAACACAAAAATCATCTAAAACAATTTTCATTATTGTAATTAAAATTCTTCAACATTCCACAACATTCAGAATCTTTCATAATATGCAGGATTTTACATACTGACGGGGGAGCAATAAATAATACACTATATTTCACCAAAAAGTCTTCAATGAGTTTCATTTACATAAAATTAATCTAACTCACTTCATTTAAATTTTTGCAAATTTTAAACATTTTCCGCGATATAAAACACTCGTTAAATTTCTGAAAATCCATTTTTTGGTTCAACAACAAATGTACAAGGACAGTGGTAAGTAAAAGTCTTGGTTGAAGATATTGTTATATCTGTTATATTAATAGATTTTTCTTACCCATAAGAAACATTTATATACATATGTACGTATATGTTATAAGGCATAAATAATTCAAAGATATCAGGTTGTCTTACCAACACATTAAAAAAGCGCAAAAGCGAGCGATATTTATATAGCGGCAACTTGGAGGTCTTATTATATTCTATATTTGTAGCGCACTACTGCGACCAAGTTGGACAAGCATTCTTCTGCCGGTACTACTGTCTACAGTATAGATTTTAAACGGCAGACGTACGCGTATCGAAATGTGAGTGTAAAACCATACAAGGCCGTATATTGAAAGTTCTAAGCTGTTAAATGCTTGAAATGCAGTTAATAATGATAGAAAGACTGAATGTTCTGGGAATAGTCTCAAGCATGTTGAAAATGCTGTCGAAAGATGAGTTAGTTAGGGTTGAAGACTTAGCTATTTGAACTCTTGTCAATCTATGTTTTCAAAACTGGTTTGCAGTATATAGTATATTTTTATAGTTTAAAGTATTAAATATGAAATGACTAATATRTTACGACAGAAATCAATTACAAATAGAAACGAACAGCAAATTTCTATGACTACGTTTTAGTCATAAATCCTCGACTTAACGTCTGTTAATAATAAAATTATGAATTTGCAGTAACAGAGTTACATTCATATGTATTAGTTATATATAATATTATGAATTCAAATAACTCAATTTTTTTGTTACCCTAGCGCCGCGTAGTCACTCCACAATTCGAAGTAAATAAGTAAATATACATAAATAATTCTTATTTCTAAGAAATTCTTAAAAACTATAAAAAACCATATGTTTGACCTTTTTTCTGACTAAACACAGAAATGATAAAATGAGCTTTTGCTATAATAAATAATACTATGATGTGTGATTTCCCGCCGTAAAATATTAACAATATCATTTTATCATTTAAATAAAGTGCTCATTAACAGTTTTTTTCAAAACTTACCTCCCAGTAACGCTTAATGATCGTCGGACTGAACATCGATGGTTTATTCAGCGGGGTTCTTGGTTCTGCAAAATTGAAGCAATTTCTTTTTGTTAATATTTATTCATAATGCCAATGTCATATGGTGCACTTACTGAGGCTGTGTTGCAATTGCGTGCGCATTACCAACTGGAAAATTTTTTGCAGATAAATTTAAATTTTCATTTGTTTAAAAAATAAGTATACATATACATTTTCACTTACCGGGCTCTGTCGCACTACCAACTGACGCAGCACGGCGTTGGACATCAATTTGTTGAAGAGTGGGCGATAAGACATTTTCAAAGCTAAAATGATAATATGCGGTTATCAATGCATTATCGACAACATAACTGTGAATGGCGGCATATTAGCTACCCACATTGTGGATTGTTTCGGTATTTTTTTCGGAGAAGAAGTTATAATAGTGGAAAAAATATAATGTACTCAATATGCATAAATACACTTGTATATACATACATACGCATTTTCAACAGTTCAGCTACTCAAATATTTAGAAAGAGACAAACAATTACCTGACACACTAGACACTGACATATTTTATAATTTGAACGGCATCGAAAATTTGCTCCAATAGAATTTTTTAAACTTCCTATACAGAAACCAAAGTAACTTATGCCACAAAATAACAGCCGGCTTACCCTGCTAAATCAATGGATGTATACCTGAATAATTCGACGTTTCTCCAGTTTTAAAAAGTTCAAAGTGAGGACTTGACTACTATATGAGTTTAAAACAGTCTTAAATACAAACAAGTGAATGCCGTCGAAGTACTCTCAATATCCTATTAATGGTAATTAAGAGTCCAAAAAGTTTGGGAATCCCAGCATTGGTGAAAAGAGTACAAATTATTTACGTACGTAATTATTATATATTTATGCATGTAAATAAATACTTAATAATTTAAATAAGACCCAACGGAGCTTACTAATTATATTTCACAATTCGTGAAAATTGCATTTTTYTYTTCTTTTTTTAACCACAACAGTGATGGTGTGAAGTGACAACTGGTGATTTGTTGGTATAAAATTATTATATTAGACAATTAGTAGCTTTTTCTAATATTTTCTAGACATTTGTTACTTCGTCCGAATAAATATCTACAAAGTTTTGCTTCAGCAGCTAGTTATTCTATTTTAAAAATCGAATGCTTTTGAGTCTGATATTACTCGAATTTTCAACGCGCCGCTAATTCGCTAATTAACATTAATCACGTTCGTTGTTTTTTGTATAGCTAATAGAGCGTGAGGCAAACTCTCTATGTTAATGTGTGTAATGTAATTAACATATAGTATATAATCTCATAATGGGTACACCAAATTTCTGTTTACTTTTATAGATTTTTAAAATTGAATTTTGAATAAAACCAACACTTAAAAAATTTATTTATTTTCTTATTACAAAATTTTAATGATGTTCTTCGAAACCTTCACTACACTATTTCTAGTTAATTTGATTATTTTTGTCAACAATTTCTTTGGGGAAGTATTTTTATTTGCCTAATAATTGAAGCAAACTATCAGGAACTGTTGAAGTGAAAGGTGGAAAGAGAATCCTTGAAAGTATGTCAACGGACTATTACAAGCCGAATTCTACTATGTAGGACATTGGAGAACAGACAAAGTAAAATATGAAGTAAAGATAGCCATGAAACCCCAGCAATTTTTTACCTAGATAAAAACGAAATAGTAGGCGCTAGTTTATTTSAATTGTAGGTTATTTCTTTGAAAAATASAAACAGAAATATGTACAAAAGTCGATAGTTTCCATCCTCCAACTTCAATTGCCAGTTTTACCTAATGGATTGAACAAGTAATATCGATTYGCTTATCACTTTATTAAATTCGCCCAACACTTAATTCCAGCGAATATCCGCTTAACGGCATCATTATTTGTGTTTTTATATTAAAATGTTTTGTTTCAATACAAATGGTCATGCACTAATAATCATTTATACACATAYAYATGTATATAATTTACTTATTTTATTTTCACTGCTAATCTACAGCTAATTATAGCCACTTTTGCTGCTGTTGGTTACGTATTAATAACGGTATATTGATTTTCCGTTAATGATAACACTTTGATGGCTTAATGAACATAAATGCAATTTATCAACTAACTCACGCCAACYCAAACAGGCTCACACTCCCGTCACACGATTGTGCTTTCTTTCCTTTATTAGTTTATCAAATTCCCTATTCCATAATTAATAATAAACTTACGCACAATTTCTAGTATTTGTATGTTTGCCGTGAATATCGTTTGAGTAAAGTACATTATTCTCGGGGGTTTCTCCGAAAACTAAACACTAATACAAAATCAAAATAAATGATGAAACACTAAAATGAGTATTTTTATTTGATTTCCCACAAAAGTTCGCAAAGCGAACAAGTCAATGGAGAATATTACAGCAATTTCAACAGAAGTATGATTTATGGGAACATGAAGCTTTCAGACATTTATCAATTTTATTTTGCATTCTCTACGAATTTTTCTTTCTTTTTGCAATAGCTACTCAAATAAAGCCACAAAATAGCAATATGAATGATATACGATATAAAACTCATACTGAATAATGAAAATATCTATCTACCTACCTCGTCCTCCTCAGATAGTCTGTAGTCTTAACGAATCTACAAAACTATTCAATAATAAAGGATTGAATGTCTTGAATTCATGTTCCAGAGCATAAGTACAAMGAAGACTTGGAATTTTGTTTCGAAAAGCACCGATTTTTGAATTCAACCCATTAAATGGGTTAATATTTTCACTTTACATACATACTATATGGCGCTTCGGCAAATGGTTATGCAGTCCTGTTATCTCTAAAATTCTATTAAAATTTCCTAGATTTTCTGAACCTATGATAGTGAATTGTGGCAAAAGAAGTGGGTTTAGATACAGAACCTTAAAAAATAAATATTATAATGAAAATGCCAATAACTCCTGAGTGTGTTTAGAACATCAACAAGCAGGTGACTAGTACTTCTTAAAAACCTGACCTATATAATTGGAGAAGTACTTAAGTTCCACTTCAATTTTGAATGGGTATGGGATTATTCGTTATATTTTTTCACAATTTTATTTCGGAGAAATT
Source organism: Bactrocera latifrons (assembly GCF_001853355.1). Classification (NCBI taxonomy): domain Eukaryota; kingdom Metazoa; phylum Arthropoda; class Insecta; order Diptera; family Tephritidae; genus Bactrocera; species Bactrocera latifrons. The sequence goes on from NW_017537134.1 coordinate 1,563,788, forward strand.
TATCACTTTTGTGCAAAATAAATGTTTATCTTCTAAAAGAATTATTGCATTGTTTATTTGCATTTTTGTGCATTAGCGTCAAATAAAACGGTAAATGTGTATATAAAACAATCATAGATACATATGCAATAAAATATAAGTACACTAGTATTAGTTTTTGTCTTTAAAAAGCGTTTTGCTTGTTTTAGCGGAAATTTCGCTGGCCGCTTATACTTGATAATTTGTGAAGACACAATTAGAACACTTATCCATGGATACATTAATGTGTGTGCGCAGTTAGACCGGGAGTTCTTAGTCCAGAACAGTTAGTGGCCTACGCAATTTCTCAAAGTGCAAGAAATAGAGCRTAAAAGTGTACCAGRATATATACATACATACATATATACAAATATATTCATTGATGTAAGTTCTTTGTTTGTATAATATTTCKTTCGATGTTGTCCAGGCTTTRCGTGGGTTTATCAAAAAGTACTGTTTCGGCGAATCTACATTGTCAAATTTTTTATTTTAGATCTCAAGCAGGAATTGTTACATGTATGTATATTATTATCATGTTTTATGAAAGGTACATATGTACCCATCTATGTTATAATGTGTATCAAAACGCTAGGGTTATTGGTAAAAAGTCTGAGGAGTTTTCCGTGATATAGTCATACCTTCTACGAACCAAGCAAATTGGTTAGAATTGAGATCAGACTTTTTATTTTGACTGTCTTTTTGATGGATGCCTTAGTTGTCCAAGTGGGATAATTCGTGGCCTGATTACCATAACGTAAGATGTCWTATTTATGAAATAAATAAAATGCTAGAGATATCATTCTACATACGAATATACATATATGTATGTATTTACATATACCATATACTACACATCGTCACCTGAGATGCAAAATAACGTAACAACACTTTCGGAAATTTACAGTGGCATGAATGAAACACGAAAGAAAATGGAGCATTAGTGAAAAAAATTTTAATATTGGTTAAAACTGGTTTATATCTGAGCGCAGAACCTGAAAATGATGAACATACATATGTAATATTATGTAAGTAATTTGAAGTAGTGAAGCGTAATCAATAAGACACTAAATTTTGACTTTTTTGATGATACGTTATTTTGTATTTCAGGTGACGATATRTAAGAATGTATATTGCGATGAAGTTATCGACTATTTGTTGAATAAGGGAGATTTCASTTTAAATTGAAAATATAAATGTCAAAATGGTAAATAATGGAACATAAAAATTTACATACGCAAGCACAAAACGTATGTGTTTATATGTGTAYATACGTTTGTTTATGGATGCAAGTAAAGAAAATAAACACTATTACAAGAAACCATAAACTGGTGGGTTTTATGTATGTAAGAATGTACACATGACATGTGGTAGAGTAAATATTTACAGAGTTTCTATCGCATACGGAAATATTCACAAACAAAATTTTATTTATTGTGTAGCAATTAAACCATAATTAACTCGTAGCTGCTGAATAAGGACAACAAATTTGATAAAGAGAAACATTGAAAYCTTTTGTGGTTAATGGAACGCATTTACAGCGACGGTTGTGGCTGTAGCAATAACTAAACGGTTTTGAATTTCATTACGCCTATAGCCAGAAACCAGTGTTCTCAAAGTGTTAACGGAATGTACATCTACATATGTATGTCTCTATCTATAATAAAAGTCCTTCATATCTAGGTACGGGCGTAATATTCTCTATACAGTCCATAGCCCAAAAGATCGCCAAGTAAGCGAATATTAAARGAAAACTGCCAATCAAATATTTTTTCAAACAATGCCAACGCAGATGCATTTCGTAAACATTCGCTAATGTCGCATTTTTAAATTGCAAATCAATCAATTTTCTTCAATAGGCTACGTTTCCTTTGTTGTTTAAAATTTTTATTACCACACTTCAACCATTGTTTTACAGCCATCAATTTAATTTTCGCTTTGAAGGAAGTGTGTCATGCAAGACTACACCCATTCACCACCCATCCCTTTTGACCTTAAACAAGGTTAACGGCGCCACTAAAACTCAAATTGTCAGAGAAGAAAAATACTAGCTTTATAATATGCTATTATGGCAGCAATAACGGCAAATTTTATAAAAGCGTAGCATTCATACCGGGCAACAGGTCGCCTAGGATGGGATTTGAAATTACACAAGTTGGAATTGTGCGCGTATTTTGAAAACACAACACA
>NW_017537134.1:1567017-1571011 GCF_001853355.1 Bactrocera latifrons
CGAACTCTCTACATCGCTTATCGCACTCAATAGAAACACAGTGGCGTAGCGGAAAATAAGACGTAGGCATTGAACATTTTATTACTTTTAGGTTTCGGTTTGCTTAGATAATAATATATTTTTACAGACTTTTGAGTACTAAGCAAGTAGTAGTATAAGCAATTTTTGGCGCGATCATTATTTGAAAAGTTGTGGAGTTATATAAATATAATAAAAATTAAAATAATAGACACCACTAAGTTGATTTTCGCACGCACTGACAGTTTGCATTATGTTTAGCAATAAATGAACAAGAGTTTGAGGATGTAATAAGTAGTCAAGTAAACCGGAGTTAATTGATTTAGTTTCTCTGAAGACACACTTTGCTTATAAACGTAAGCTATTTAACTTGTATTCCACAACTTAACATATGCCCAAACATACATATGAACAAAACACACATGAATTTACCACATTTGTGCTGCGGAAAAAAGTTGCTTATACGCCCCCACCAAAACAATGGAATTGTAAGGTTTGCTACTCTGCTTTTTGTATTTTTATTTAAGCGATAACTGATAATTATAATTAGTTAGCGGAACTCTTGTTTGTTTCGGTTATATAACAGCCAAATATATAATCTCTCATTTAAAGAGTTTTATCACCATTTTATTATCCGAGYATTCTCTATTTATACCAACTGCTTGTTCGATTTGCTACACTCSAAGGTTTAGCTTTCGCGAATCAAAAACAGACATATTATTAGAATTCCCATCRATTTCCAGTCTTAAAGGGTCTCTGTGCCGCTTTTTACTAATTTCAAATAAGCCGCTGTTCATCAAATAAGCCCAGCCAAGCTGGCGATGTATTAATTATGGGTTGTGGGGGAATACGGCTGTTTGTTTAAGTTAGAAGCACGCAAAACAAAGTAAATACCAAAAGCACACAGCTCCAAAAAAAACAAAAAAAAACAATATTAAGAATCGCAACCAGCGTTATAAGAGATTTGTTTCGCAAGAAAAAAACAAACTCAGAAAAATTAGGGAGAATTGTGCAAACAATAATTAATATGTGTATACAAACCAATAAACAAACGCAGCGGCTTTACATACCTGCCATATTTGCTGATTTGGTTATTGCTTTTCGCTAGAAACTTATTTGTGAGTGCAAATGTACACGTGCAGAACACGCTAAGTACACATACGATAGTTTTGGTARGCAGTGAGTGCCGGCCACTCGTTTCAGAAATGAACGAACGAACTGAAATTCCAATGAAAGTTTCAAGCGGTCCCACTGCTATCGCGAGTTGTGGGGGCATACGCGCGGAATTCACAWGAATTTTTATGACACATTTGTATTTATGTGTGTGTGTTTGTGTGCAAACGCATCGGCTAGACATACAACGCGCTCGCGATCACGTATGCATTGCCAATAGTGAAGTAGAAAGAGTTGGACGCCGCCTGCGAGGGTCGAAATTAGGGAAAATAGCAGTAAATTGCATAACAGTACTGACATATAGTATGCATATGTATATATGTATTATAAATAAAGTCTCCGGAAATCTGACTGATTAAGTGCAAAACAAAATTGCTGTTTCTACTACTAAGCGAACGATTGGCAAGAACTGGCGAACGCAGCGGGTCCCTTTGGATTGCCGAAGTTGTGCAAGGCGTTGGATTAGGCGCCTCGACGCGTTTGCTAAGAAATAGGCATTTCATTAAAGCGATATTGTTGTTGTAAGCTGGCAAAAGCATTTACATTAAAATAAAACARCAACAAAAACACACACAAGAAGGTACAAGCGTCAGCTTTCGATTTGTTTGTACACACAAAAGACCTTCAAAGGACCTTCAACAGGTACAACTGTACGCACATGCCCAGCCACCATCCACCCAACCATTCGTAGAGTAACGGTATAAAAATACCATGCATGTATGTACATATGTGTGTGTAAAGCGGAGGCGACAGTSAAGCATAAAAGTAGCGCATTGGTAATAGGAAATATCCTCGTAATGACGGTCGTAAAAAAGCTCAACAATAAACAAACGTTGCTTGAATTTTATAAGCAAAGATTTTACGCACACACACACACACACACCTACTCTTAAAACTCGAATGCTCACACATAGTACATACTAAATAGATATTTTGTTTGCATTTGAAATGTGCTAGCTGATTCATCGCTGGCGTGGTGCGCTACACCGCTGTTATACATGTTTACAACACAAACGAAAGTACAATATTTGTTCAATATACACTCAGTCACTCATTCCCGATGCCAAGAACAACCGCTTTCATACGTCATACATAAGCTTATCGAAGTTCGTACACCCTCTTGATGAAGTCACACAGTCGCGGCGTGTGTGTGTGTGCCCCCACWTAGCAGCTGTTCGTTTGAGAGCTTTCAGCCGTTGAGCTTTGCCCACAGCYAGCAACCAGCATTGCCAGTTGCGTTTTTTTCTCAATCAAATTTTTTGAAAAACACTTTTCTTTAACAAGTTTTCACTTACCTACAGTTTTCTTTCACTAATTGTTTGTGCATAWAAATCAAGTTGCGAAAAAGACTTTGAATTTTTGTCAACACAACAATTTCCAATACGTATATACAGTTCAAACTTTTAATAATTATAATGAATGAATAAATTTCGTTTTGATTTCGAAAATGTCAGTTTTTCAAAGGCAATGTATACGTTTGGCTTAAGATTATGGTTAAAAGTTGTTTTGCTGAAAAGTTATTTATTCGAAAGATTTTTGTGTCGTCATGCTGTTAAGTGTCCTTAAATAAATCTACTCGTAAATGAAAATTTAATTTTTTAGATACTCTAGCGATCTTCGCTTATAATTTAGAGTGCAGCACAAGCCGTTTATTAAAAAGGGTTGAAGGAAATCCTTGTGAAGTAAACATTTTTATTACTTTCCGAATTTCGTCCACCTTTAGAATAAGAAGTTTCGGGCARACAAAGTAACGTGAACTTTGTTGAACTTCTTAACACCGTAATACTTATTTTAGTTATTATGAATCCATTACCTTGATAAAATATACTCACCTATTATTATGTACACTCAAATAATACAAATTTAGCTTAATAGATAAATAATTTAATTATTTATTGAATCTATGTTTTTAGCATAAACATGAGTGTCTTAATAATTACACACACCGACGACGATGACATTGATTATTTGTTTTGGTTTTTTTTTATGTATTTTTAGGGTGTATTCTCCGAGGTTGTGTTTTCAAAGTTTACACCGGAGCTTGTATGTGTGTTTGTTTGTAAATTAAACTGGAGGGCCAAAGGAAGAATTACAATAATCAGCGGATTTCGCAAAACCACCCCTGATGCAGTTAACACGTACTTGTCTAGAGTGTGTGGGAGTGTATTTTCGCTCATGTGCAAACAATTTCAATTTTATTTGAATCAAATCACAAACAATTATAGGCGTTTAAATAACATTTGTTTCTTTGTCTACTTCATGGTATTCTGCGTTGTTTGCTGCAAATTGTAATAGTTAAGATAGTTTTTTGCTGTTGTAAATATAATTGAAATGAAATAATGATGAAATCCTGTCGACCAGCAATCCAGCCACATATTGCGCTTATAGGCGAACGCACCACCCACCAACCCACCGGCCGAGCGAGCAATCAGCTGACACGGTACTGCGTCCGCAGTAATGGCAATGATGACGGCGTAAGCGATGAGCGCGACGAAGCATTTACCGCGGCAGCGAACACATTTCGCACGAGCTCAATTCGCCCGGATTAATGAAGGTGCAGTGATTGCATTGCCACTGACTATTCGTACCGCCGGCACCAGCACCACCAGCGGCGGCGGCCCCCGCATTGGAAGCGGCAGTTGTACTGCCCGCAGAGTGAATGCTAAGCAAGAAAATAGAAAAAGAAGAAAAAAAAAAAAAACAAGGAATCAGAATAATAAAATGGCAAAACGGCAACACCACCCACCGCGAGCACGACGATGTGCTTTGGCTTGTGGTGGTCAAGTGGCGCACTCAACTACTA